>NC_043004.1:75306538-75516538 GCF_006345805.1 Octopus sinensis | reverse complement strand
AACCAATGGCACACGTTATATGATAAGGTTGTCTCTTTCAATTTCTCCTACAAAATGTATTAGTTATTTTTTAACATCCATTTTTTTCAACACGCTTAATTGTCTCACATCCAGTTTTGTTTTATCTTTATCAAGCATGACCAAAGTCATTCTAAATTTGTTGTCTGTTTGTCTGTTTTCAAAGCCATTAACATAATTATGAAAGTACTAAGTTTCACCCAGACGATTCTGGGTGAATTTTGTTGAGGTGAATTTTTCTATGGCTGGATGCCAGGGGCGGACTGAGAGTATTAAAGGCCCTCGGGCATAACTGTTCACTGGGCCCCTTAGCATTGATATCAAAGAGAGTTAAAATGTAGAGTGTGTGCTCCTCAGAGCTCTGGGCCCTTGAGCAGTGCCTGATTGACTGACGGCTCAGCCCGTCCCTGCTGGATGCCCTTCCTGTTGCCAGTCTTGACCTGTTTCCAAGCAAGGTAATATTTCCTCATGACTAGAAGTGTTTCCACAGAAAACTGGAAGCAAAAGACACTGCTTGCATGATGATGGCTTTGACAACAATCACACAAAATCAAAGTAAGGAGACAGTAACGCATGCACACACACACACACACACACACACACACACACATGACAAGCTTCTTTCAGTTCCTGTCTACCAAATCCACTCAAAATGCTTTGGTTGACCTGGGGCTATAATAGAAGACAAACAACCCAGGTGGCATGCAGTGGGACTGAACTCAAAATTATGTGGTTTAGAAGCAAACTTGTTACCGTAGAACCATAGTGCTTACTCTTTTAATAATAGTAAGTTTCCCTCACAGAGTATGGGTCAGGCCAAGACTATAGAAAATTGTATTTTTCGATGATGGCCTGCAGTTAAATGAAACTGAAGATCTTGAGATTGCACCATTCAGTCATATTGCATTTATTTCTAGCAGAGGAAACGGAGCCAAACTTTAAAAAATCAAGCCTAAGCCATCAATATAGCCTAGCACTTAAGCCTCACCCTTATTGAGGCTTTCTACATCATCATCATCAACACCATCACCATCATCATCATCATCAACGTCATCGTCATCGTTGTTGTCATCATCATCATCATCATCATCATCATTGTTTAACGTCCGCTTTCCATGCAGGCATGGGTTGGATGGTTTGACTGAGGATTGGCAAGGCAGGAGGCTGCTCCAGGCTCCAGACTCCAGGCTCCAATTTGATCTGGCAAGGTTTCTACAGCTGGATGCCCTTCGTAACACCAACCACCCTGAGAGCAGTGGGTGCTTTTTTTACTTGAAGAGGCGGTGCGAGAGAGCATCCCCCTGTCAGACACTGTAATATAAATCATTGTTTTCGTTGTCATCATCATCATCAATTAGCATTTGTATTGCAGACAAGCATAGGTTAGATGGTATGACAGGATCTGACAGGTGAGAAGAATGTGCCAAACTCCAGTATCAGTTTCAGCATGGTTTCTATGGTTGGATGCCCTTCCTAACGATAATCCCTTTACAAAATGAAATGAGTGCTTTATCATGTCACCGGCAGTAGTGAGGTCATCAAGAAGCTCACACGACAAGACCACTCGCTTGAGGAAGGGTGTAGTGTGGTATGTGATAATTGAGGGAGTTGGCTTATGCTAGGAGTTGAGAGATGAGAGTGTGATAGGAGGATAGAGACAAGTGCTTTGCTGTAGAGGAAATGCATGGCTACAACAGGTGGGAAAGGAGAGAAGAAGCTCGTGGGGATGGTATGTCAGGATTTCCCTTCAAGGTACAAGAAGGTGAATGTGAAGGTGATGGGAATGGAGGAGCAGAGGACTATATAAGTCCGCAAGAGTGTGAGGTGAGCGACAGATGGGTAGAAGCAGGGAATATAGGGACATAAGTGATGCAGTTACCAGCAAACAGAGTGGCGGTTGGGGGAGGGGGAATTGTTAATGTTGAAAATTTGTTTGGGGGAAGGTGAAAAAACTAGGAGTGAATGAAGGAGGCGGATGTTTTATGTGGCAATATGTGCGCGCGCGTGCGTATGTGTGTGTGTGTGTATATATATATATATATATATATATATATATGTATATTTTCGTGCTGGTGGCATGTAAAAGCACCCACTACACTCTCAGAGTGGTTGGCATTAGGAAGGGCATCCAACTGTAGAAACTCTGCGAGATCTGATTGGAGCCTGGCGCAGCCATCTGGTTCGCCAGTCCTCAGTCAAATCGTCCAACCCATGCTAGCATGGAAAGCAGATGTTAAATGATGATGATGATGATGTTGATGATATACATGTATGTGTGTGTGGGTGGGGGATGGAGGTGCATGGCTTAGTGGTTAGGACGTTGCTCTCTTAGACATAAAATTGTGGTTTCGATTCCTATATTGGGGATCGGGTTGTGTTCTTGAGCAGTTCACTCAGCTGGCAAAAATGAGTAATCCTGTGACAGACTGGCATCCTGTCCAAAATCTGAGAAACCAGCCTTATGAACCAATGGCTCAAGAAGAACCTTTGATTCGTTTTTGACATGTAGATGAAAGTATGTGTATATGTGTTTGTACCTGTATGTGTGTATGTGTGTGTGTGTAGTCGATTTTGTTGTTAAGCCATAAGCTGTCAAAATTCGGTCTTTCACTTCATTCAGCCACCTATAACAGTCAGAAAAGATTTTTTTGGTGAAAAATTTTTATTTTTAAGTGACAGATTTAACATTCGTTAACTTTTACATAATCCAATAATCACAACGAAGTGGAGCATTTGTTTTTGTGATAATTATAGATAACTATTTCTTTTGTCTTGGGAAAAATGTAGATGCTTTGAGAAGTGAGATAAGTTATTTTCAAGCTGAGTCTTACAATTTATACATATTATTATGTAAGGAATTTGGTTAAAATACCCATGGATGCAAAGAATATTTGAAGGCTGCCTGTGAGGCTCAAATTCATATCAAGATGTGGGTTCAAATTCAACTGGTGACTTTCAACCTTTTTTTCCATCTGAAGAGTTTTTAAATAAATATATTATAAGATATTATATACAGGTGCAGGAGTGGCTGTGTAGTAAGTAGTTTGCTTACCAACTACATGGTTCCAGGTTCAGTCCCATTGTGTGGGCAAGTGTCTCTTGGGCAAGTGTCTCTACTGTAGCCTCGGGCTGACCAAAGCCTTGTGAGTGGATTTGGTAGACGGAAACTGAAAGAAGCCTGTCGTATATGTATGTATGCATGTATGTATGTATGTGTGTATGTGTTTCACCCCCTCCCCCACCAACATTGCTTGACAACCGATGCTGGTGTGTTTATGTCCTCGTAACTTAGTGGTTCAGCAAAATAGTTTAACAGTTCTACCAATCTGTCACCCTTAATTTTATTGAATCTGATGAAAGGAAAGTATGACCACAGCAGGATTTGATTGAACACAGGACATAGAGGGCCAGAATAGATGTTATGAAGCCTATTGTCCAGTGCTTTTATGATTCGATCAGTCCATTGGAATATTAGGCAAGTCTTTGATGAATTCTTATTGTGACCTCATACTAGGCTTACAAAGAATAAGTCCTGGGGGTTGATTTGCTTGACTAAAGGTGGTGCCCCAGCATGACTGCAGTCAAATGACCAAAACAAGTAAAAAAAAAACCAAAAAACAGCTGTATTCACATTTAATATCCTTGTTTCAGACTGGCATGGGTCAGATGGTTTGACAGGATCTAAAGGCCCATGAACTGCATTGTGTTCCATTGTCTGCTTTGGCATGATTTCAACAACTTGATGCCCTTCTTAAACTCAATCACTTCACAGCATGTACGCAGTGCTTTGTTTTCATGCCAGCAACACTAGTGAAGTCACCATGCAGCTTGCAAGATTATGAACCCCATGGAGTGGCAACTTTATCCTGGGAGATGAGCAGAGAGGAGTAACGTATGAGAAAAAAAAGGGCCAGAGCAGAACAGGTTTTTTACTGTAAAGGAGCTACATAACTACTGCTGTTTTTAAAAAAATGAGAGATGAAGTGATCAGGTGAAGCAGGAACATGATAAGAAAATAGGGGTGATGCAGTGTCAGGGTCATAAGATAAATATCCAAATCAATGGTGATCACCAATAGTCCTTTATAAAGGACTATTGGCGATCACCATTGATTTTCAAGTGCTGGTTTAGAATAGAAAAGAATACCAGTGAAATGCCGAAACGCTGGTGCCAAGTGGTGCCATACACTTATTCGCCATTATCAGTGATGAAATTTAAAATTTCCGTGTTTTGTGCATGTGTGCATCTAAGTTTGTGAAAAGTACTGGTGCTGGTTCCTGGTGAGCGTGTGCGCGCGCCTGACTTTGTGGTTTTCACTGGTGCTGGTTCCTGGTAAGCATGTGTGGGTTATACATATATAATAGTAATAATAATAATAATAATAAAGAATAAAAACAAAGACATAAATAAGGTGCAATCCAATGTTTATTGAAAGAAGCAAAGCGTGTGGACGCCCTTACCAGTGAACCAGTGGTGCTAAAAGCTTTTAACTGGTACGCGCGTGCGTGTTAAAAAGTCCAAGTGAGGAAGGGGAAGTAATAGTCTTTTTCAAGGGTGTAGCATAGTTATATTCTTTTAAGATAAAGAATGGTATCCTCTTTTTGACAATTGATGAAAGGGCTTCCATTTGTCAGCATGGACATATCTGCACCTGGAAGGCATACAACTAGAAAGACAGTAAGCACGGACAATGTTTTCCTTATGAAAGACCAGTAAAGTATACCCATGAGGCTAATTTACCCTCTCCAGTGAAGGGGCATGGCCTTGTGGTTAGGATGTTGCACTCGTGATTACAAGATTGTGAGTTCAGTTCCTGGACAAGGCGGTCTGTTGTGTTCATGACCAAAGCACTGCATTCCACATTGCTTCAGTCCATCCAGCTGTAAATGAATGACTTTGCGATGATGAACTGGCATCTTATTCAGGAAAAAATGTGTTGATCCCAGTCACTTGTATGCCATGGAAACTAGGCAAGTAGCCCTCAGAGATCTAGGGCTCGACGTTCATGATGAATCTCCCTTTGCCATGCCATCAGTGTTGTCCAAACAGAAGGCAACAAGGAATACTGCTTGGTACCAGTTTCATTGCAGGTCAACATTGAAAATATAAAGCTCCAGAACAAACACCACAAGGTATTTTATACCACAGTTTAACAGTTCTATCAATCTGTCACCCTTAATTTTATTGAATCTGATGACAGGATGAAAGGAAAGTATGACCACAGCAGGATTTGATTGAACACAGGACATAGAGGGCCAGAATGGATGTTATGAAGCCTATTGTCCAGTGCTCTCATGATTCAATCAGTCCATTGGAATATTAGACATGAGGCATACTGGACCTCACAAGTCTTTGATGAATTCTTATTGTGACCTCATACACGCACACATACATTCACACATTCATACATACCTACACACACACACTTGTCCTGTTTTCCATTTATTTCTCTCATTGTTTGCGGTTTGTTCTTCTTTGTTTTCGTATTTCGTGTTGTTTACTGTCAGTGACATCCTCTACTTATATATGCATATATGTGCATAAATCTACAACTAATATATTCTCGGCATATTTGGCATAGAAATGTTTTTTCTTTTGCCCTTATTTATAAGTTATGCATATATATGTGTCTGTGTGTGTAGAAGATTGAAAAGGATATGTATATATGCATATATATATGTGTGTATATATATATATATATATATATATATGCATATATATATATATATGCATATATATATATGCATATATATATATATATGCATATATATGCATATATTTTATATTATTATTTACATTCACATATGCATAACTACATACATATATATATACTGTTTACATACACATGCATACACACATAATCACACACACACATACACCTACACTACCACTCACACTTTAACTGCAACTTATAAAAGACATGCAGTTTCATAACAGTCTGTCTGTCCGCCTGCTTGTCTCTCTCTCACTATCTACCTATCTATCTATCTATCTCTCTTTCTCTCTTTCATTCTCTCTCACTCTCTCTCTATCTATATTTCTTTCTCTATCACTCTCTCTTTCTCTTCCTCCATCTCTCTTTGTTTATTCAGTTGTAATTACAATATTCCTTTCTCCAACGAATCTGTCTAGTTGTATGCCCTCTGTCCCATCCTATACAGCCCACTCCCCACCACTTAAGAAATGCACACACACACACACCAGTCTCTCTCTCTCTCCTCCTCCTCCTCCTCCTCTTTCCTTTGTCATGGTTTTACAAAACACAACCTTACCAATTTGGTGGAGGAGTGTCATATACAAAAGTCAAGGATGCTTGACCTTCACAGAGTGTGAACCCTTCCCCACCCCCACCCCCACCCAACACTTAAAACTTCAGGTTGTTTACCTTCTATATTCTGTCTTTTACTTGTTTCAGCCATTAGACTGTGGCCATGCTGGGACATTACCTCAAAAAATTTTTAGTCCAATGAATTGACCCCAGCACTTTTTCCTTTTAACCTGGTGCCTATTTTATCAGTCTCTTTTGCTGAACTACTAAGTTACGGGTATATAAACACACCAACACCTGTTGCCAAGCAGTGGTAGGGAACGAACAGATGCACAAAGCCACACACACATCGATATATATATATATATCATCATCATCATCATCATCGTTTAACGTCCGTTTTCCATGCTAGCATGGGTTGGACGGTTCAACTGGGGTCTGGGAAGCCAGAAGGCTGCGCCAGGCCCAGTCTGATCTGGCAGTGTTTCTATAGCTGGATGCCCTTCCTAACACCAACCATTCCGAGAGTGTAGTGGGTGCTTTTTATGTGCCACCTGCACAGGTGCCAGACGAGGCTGGTAAACAGCCACGATCGGATGGTGCTTAATCCAAACAAGAAAGCACAAGAAAAACACAACAACTTGAGGACATGGAACAAATATAGTATTATTGGATGCTCAGGAAAGAAGGAAAGAAGGAGGGTTTAACGTTTTGAGCGGAGCTCTTCGTCGGAAACATGGGAGAAGGAAAGATCCAGAGAAGGGAAGACAAAGGAAACAAAATCGCCAACGGTGTGATATGCAGCTGAATTCTGTTTTTAAGAGGCTCGCTTCGAGAGTTGCATTCCCTCACATTCGGTACTATGTGCTTATTTATTTTGGTAGTTTTGACTTTAAGAGTCCCTCCTAGTGTGAGGCATTCATGTATAGTAATGCCCTCAATATAAATATTTATAGATGTGTATTACAGGCTTCTTTGAGTTTCCATTTACCAAATCCATTGACAAGGCTTTGGATGGCTCGGGGCTACAGTAGAAGACACTTGCCCAAAGTGCCATGCAGTGGGACTGAACCCAGAACCTTGTGGTTGGGAAGCAAACTTCTTATTTCTTTATTGCCCACAGTGGGCTAAACATAGAGGGGACAAAAACAAGGACAGACAAAGGGATTAAGTCGATTATAATGACCCCAGTGCTTAACTGGTACTTATTTAATCAACCCCAAAAGGATGAAAGGCTAAGTCGACCTCGGCAGAATTTGAACTCAGAACATAGCGGCAGACGAAATACCATTACGCATTTCGCCTGGCATGCTAACATTTCAGCCAGCTTGCCGCCTTTCTTAGAAACTTCTTACCACACAGCGACACCTGTGGATATCACTTGCAATGATGGTGGAAAGGATTAGAGAAAAGAGCTTGTTTAAGAGTTAATCACTGTTTACCAGATGTAAGCCATTCCCACCTGCTTTGCCTGTTTCTCATCATCTTCATCATCATTGTTATTGTTCTAATGTCCATTTATCCTTGCTCTCATGGAAACTAGAGATGGAATTCATTGAAGCTGATGTTTTTTTCTCTTTCTATGCCTGTAAGCATATGCTTCCTGTCACTGACCTTCACCTGTTTCTCTGAGTAAGGTAATATTATTTTCTGATGGCTGGACATCTTTTCATGAATGACTAAGAAATGGAGGAAACTGCTTCTGTGATTGTAATGCACATTTGCAATTGTCATGGAATGTCAAGACAAAGAAACACAAAGATACACACGTCCATGCACACACACACACACATATACCTATATATATATATATGGAGCTCTTACCTCTGCTGGTAACTAAAGGCCTCTCGCTCAGAGTAAAAGGCAGACTGTATGATGCGTGTGTACGAACAGCCATGCTACATGGCAGCGAAACATGGGCTGTGACTGCTGAGGACATGCGTAAGCTCGTGAGGAATGAAGCCAGTATGCTCCGATGGATGGTAATGTCAGTGTACATACTCGACAGCTCTTACCTCTGCTGGTGACTAAAGGCCTCTCGCTCAGAGTAAAAGGCAGACTGTATGATGCGTGTGTACGAACAGCCATGCTACATGGCAGCGAAACATGGGCTGTGACTGCTGAGGACATGCGTAAGCTCGTGAGGAATGAAGCCAGTATGCTCCGATGGATGTGTAATGTCAGTGTACATACTCGACAGCTCTTACCTCTGCTGGTGACTAAAGGCCTCTCGCTCAGAGTAAAAGGCAGACTGTATGATGCGTGTGTACGAACAGCCATGCTACATGGCAGCGAAACATGGGCTGTGACTGCTGAGGACATGCGTAAGCTCGTGAGGATGAAGCCAGTATGCTCCGAGGATGTGTAATGTCAGTGTACATACTCGACAGCTCTTACCTCTGCTGGTGACTAAAGGCCTCTCGCTCAGAGTAAAAGGAGACTGTATGATGCGTGTGTACGAACAGCATGCTACATGGCAGCGAAACATGGGCTGTGACTGCTGAGGACATGCGTAAGCTCGTGAGGAATGAAGCCAGTATGCTCCGATGGATGTGTAATGTCAGTGTACATACTCGACAGCTCTACCTCTGCTGGTGACTAAAGGCCTCTCGCTCAGAGTAAAAGGCAGACTGTATGATGCGTGTGTACGAACAGCCATGCTACATGGCAGCGAAACATGGGCTGTGACTGCTGAGGACATGCGTAAGCTCGTGAGGAATGAAGCCAGTATGCTCCGATGGATGTGTAATGTCAGTGTACATACTCGACAGCTCTTACCTCTGATGGTGACTAAAGGCCTCTCGCTCGCTCAGAGTAAAAGGCAGACTGTATGATGCGTGTGTACGAACAGCCATGCTACATGGCAGCGAAACATGGGCTGTGACTGAGCTGAGGACATGCGTAAGCTCGTGAGGATGAAGCCAGTAGCTCCGATGGATGTGTAATGTCAGTGTACATACTCGACAGCTCTTACCTCTGCTGGTGACTAAAGGCCTCTCGCTCAGAGTAAAAGGCAGACTGTATGATGCGTTGTGTAGAACAGCCATGCTACATGGCAGCGAACATGGGCTGTGACTGCTGAGGACATGCGTAAGCTCGTGAGGAATGAAGCCAGTATGCTCCGATGGATGTGTAATGTCAGTGTACATACTCGACAGCTCTTACCTCTGCTGTGTGACTAAAGGCCTCTCGCTCAGAGTAAAAGGCAGACTGTATGATGCGTGTGTACGAACAGCCATGCTACATGGCAGCGAAACATGGGCTGTGACTGCTGAGGACATGCGTAAGCTCGTGAGGAATGAAGCCAGTATGCTCCGATGGATGTGTAATGTCAGTGTACATACTCGACAGCTCTTACCTCTGCTGGTGACTAAAGGCCTCTCGCTCAGAGTAAAAGGCAGACTGTATGATGCGTGTGTACGAACAGCCATGCTACATGGCAGCGAAACATGGGCTGTGACTGCTGAGGACATGCGTAAGCTCGTGAGGAATGAAGCCAGTATGCTCCGATGGATGTGTAATGTCAGTGTACATACTCGACAGCTCTTACCTCTGCTGGTGACTAAAGGCCTCTCGCTCAGAGTAAAAGGCAGACTGTATGATGCGTGTGTACGAACAGCCATGCTACATGGCTCGCAGCGAAACATGGGCTGTGACTGCTGAGGACATGCGTAAGCTCGTGAGGAATGAAGCCAGTATGCTCCGATGGATGTGTAATGTCAGTGTACATACTCGACAGCTCTTACTCTGCTGGTGGACTAAAGGCCTCTCGCTCAGAGTAAAAGGCAGACTGTATATGGTTTGTGTGTGTACGAACAGCCATGCTACATGGCAGCGAAACATGGGCTGTGACTGCTGAGGACATGCGTAAGCTCGTGAGGAATGAAGCCAGTATGCTCCGATGGATTGTGTAATGTCAGTGTACATACTCGACAGAGCGTTAGCACCTTGAGAGAAATGTTGTATCTAAGAAGCATCAGTTGTGGTGTGCAAGAGAGACGATTGCGCTGGTATGGTCATGTGGCGAGAATGGATGAAGATAGGGTGTGAGAAAGTGCCAATCCCTAGCAGTTGAGGGAACCTGTGGAAGAGGTAGACCCAGGAAAACCTGGGACGAGTGGTGTGAAGCACGACCTTCGAACTTTAGGCTCACTGAGGAAATGACCAGAGACCGAGACCTTTGGAAATATTCTGTACGTGAGAGACCAGGCAGGACAAGTGAGCCCAGCCCACTTACGAATGCCTTCCTCCCTTGGACACAAGACCGGTTGAGGCAAGCGAAGTCGATATAGAACCTCATCCGACGACAGACACCCATCCCAACCCCCCATGCTTGCGAAGACATGTTGGGGCAAGCGAAACGAAATCGAAATCGAAACCGAATTGAACCAGCCAGGATCCCTGGCCTGGTGGTACGTAAAAAGCACTATCCGACTCGGGGCCGTGGCACGTAAAATACTCCAATGCGACCGTACGACAGGCACCCATGCCAACCCCCTTTGCTTGTGAAGACATGTTGGGGCAAGCGAAATCGAAATCGAATTGAACCAGCCAGGATCCCTGGTCTGGTGGTACGTAAAAAGCACTATCCGACTCGTGGCCGTGGCACGTAAAATACTCCAATGCGACCGTACGACAGGCACCCTTGCCAACCCCCTTTGCTTGTGAAGACATGTTGGGGCAAGCGAAATCGAAATCGAATTGAACCAGCCAGGATCCCTGGTCTGGTGGTACGTAAAAAGCACTATCCGACTCGTGGCCGATGCCAGCACCGCCTCGACTGGCTTCCGTGCCGGTGGCACATAAAAATACACCAATCTGACCGTGGCCGTTGCCAGCCCCGCCTGGCACCTGTGCAGGTGGCACGTAAAAAGCACCCACTACACTCACGGAGTGGTTGGCGTTAGGAAGGGCATCCAGCTGTAGAAACATTGCCAAATTAGACTGGAGCCTGGTGCAGCCTTCTGGCTTCCAGAACCCCGGTCGAAACCGTCCAACCCATGCTAGCATGGAGAACGGACGTTAAACGACGATGATGATGATGATGATATATATATATATACATGTATATATATGTATATTATGTATATATATATATATATACAAACTAATATTACATTCATACATACATACACACACACACAACACACACAACACACACACACCACACACACACACACACACACACATACCTCTCATACCCTATATATATATAGGGTATGAGAGGTATTGTCAATAAGACCTAAAGATGTCTGGTGATGGTGTGTAAGCGCTAAGGACAGACCATAGTTAAGCTGTAGTAGCATGCATATATATATAAAAATTAAGAGAATGAGATAAAAAATACAAGGCTGTGAATAATTTTCACAACATTTATAAAGAGAAGGTCTTACAGCTGTTTCTGGGATATTTTTTATATATTCCTTCATCAGAGACAGTGCGAGAAAATGTTTAAGTAATAGTTATTTTGGAAAAAAATCCTTGATTGAATAACACCATTTACAAGACTCTATGCTTGGAACAACTAATTATAAACACTATTGGAACTCACACACAAGGTACAGGGAACTTATATGTACATCATTCTGCTTAAATAATGGAACTGCAGATACAATATCCCTGCATATCTCACGTCTGTTTTCATTCCTCTACTTCACTCTGTATTTCATATCTTCTCTATAATAACTATTACTTAAACATTTTCTTGCACCGTCTCTGATGAAGGGATATATAAAAAATCCCGGAAACAGCTGTAAGACATTCTCTTTATAAATGTTCTGAAAACTAGTCACAGCTTTAGATTTTTTATCGCAGTCTGTTAATTTTATATATATATAAAATACAAAATGGGACAAGAATGCAAAACATCCGGACAGTTAGGTGATACAAACATGGGAAACAAAACATCCAGATAGACGATACAAAGAAAACAAAGACAGGTCATTCGAAGTTTTCTTTCCTTAGTCAAGCAATAGATTATCCTCACAATTTTGGCTGATTATACTTGAGATTGCTCCAATCTGGCCAGCCCCCAGGAAAAACTAAGCTAAGAGCATTAGATTCCTTGGAAGAAAGCAGTGAATGTATACAAAAACAAGGACGGAAAAAAACGGACAATGTTACACAAATACAAATACAATAAAAATAACAACAGGTATCTTTCGACTAAGAACAAATTGAATTAAGCTGGCATGTGTGGAAATGAAGCCTTACTGCTGAGATACAAGATTTCACAAACACAGGGAAGAATATCGGTGTTGCATGGACAACGGCCAGACCAAGAAAGAAAGAACAGGCTTGGCCAAATGTCGGTCACGTGGGAAGAGAAGAGAGAGAAGTAGAAGCAGAGGGGCAGTGTTCTGTTCACTGGGGATGGTTGGCCAAAAGTTAACCCATGGAATTTGGTTTAACCTTTGACCTTATCAGTCCTGGGGCTCTTGACCAAACCTCAGTTATACTCATCAATGCTCTCACTACATTTATTAATCTGCAATTATTTTCTTTCATCTTCCAATCTACCTTTTTGCAGATGACTTCTTATGATGCGGACAGCTTTGACTTTAAATCTTTGGATAAAGAACTTAAAACTGCTGTGGAACTAGATGAAAAATATTGGAGGGAAAATGATGCCAAATTTCGAGCTGTGAGACAGAAAGTTGCAAGTTATGAAGAATTCAGGTAATTGTTTGGAATTTGGTTTTTGCTTTGTGGCTTTCTGTGCTTTTTTTTCCTGAATTGATAAGATGGTTCAGTAACAGAGTTTGGGGATTGATGGATTCAACCAAAACACCTCTCCTTCCATAAATGTATGGATGTCTGCCAGTATTAGAGAATGTGACTGGCACCACCACTGCCACCATCACTACTACTACCACCACCACATTCATCATCATCATCATCATCATCATCATCATCACTATCACCACCACCTCCATCATTATCATCATCACCTTTGCTGTAGAATGCAAATTAAAATACCTTACATTATTCAGTCTCATCTATCTCTCTCTCACTCTTTTCTGAGTTTAAGTTTTTGCATGTCATCCTTTAACCCTTTTATTACCATATATCTGTTGAGATGCTGTATTTCTTTCAATTAATTTTATATATAACAAAGAATTTAGTAAAATGACCTCGTCATCATTAAGCTAGTGTTAGGAACATAAATTGTGACTAAGGTTTGGTGGAAGATTTTAATCCAAAACTTATGGAAACAAGACATTTGTACTACAGAGCCAGAGGTGGTTTCAGCCAGTTTGGTATCAAAAGGCCTTATTCTATCTCCAACTTTAACCCTTTCGTTACTGTATTTATTTTGAGATGCTCTGTGTTTCTTTCAATTGCTTTAAATATAACAAAGATTTTAGTAAAATAACTTAGTTATCATTCAGCTAGTGTTAGGAAAATAAATTGTGACTAAGGTTTGGTGGAAGATTTTAATACAAAACTTTTGCAAACAAGGCATTTGTACTACAGAGCCAGAGCTGGTTTGAGCCAAGTTGGTATAAAAATGATTAAGAGGTCTAATAGTAATTAGCATCAAGTCCAAACCAAACGACTCACTCATTTATATTTTCCCCTCCACCCTATGAATTTGTGCTGGTACCATAAATCATTAACCATTAATCCTTAATATTTAACTTATTTGTTTTTCCTGTTTTGTTTCTATAAGTTTTTCTTTTTTGCTATTTACACTTAATTTAGTCTTAGACTTGTCTTTTATTTTTTTCCCACTAAATTACTGATTAGTTAATTAAAATTTCTCATAAATTTTTCTAGTAAATCAGCAGAATTATAGACATGAAATTGGTGAAATTTGCCAATAATGGTTATTAATTTAAACTTCACTTCAAAGTCTTTGTGTTTGCCAATAGGCAGGACACATAACTCTGCTTGTCTCAAGCTGCAAACTGCCCCTACTGCCAGTTTCTGGTTGAAGTATATAAAAGACATGCAGCTTTCAAAATGTAATTTAAAATAATTACATGTTTAACTCTTTAACCTTCACATTCCCCTGTCGAATGTATTGCTCATTTATTCAGGCTGTTTTCAATTAAACATGCAATATTTCATAGCTTCAAGATTTCAATGATGTGATTACTCTTTTACTTGTTTCAGTCATTTTACTGTGGCCATGCTGGAGCACCGCCTTTAGTTGAGCAAATCGACCCCAGGACTTATTCTTTGTAAACCTATTACTTATTCTATTGGTTTTTCTTTTGCTGAACTGCTTACAGGGACGTAAACACACCAGCATCAGTTGTCAAGCGATGTTGGGAGGACAAACACAAACACACAAACACATACACACATACATACATATACATATCACTGTGATCATTGTGACTGACCAGGCTATCAGATGTTGCTACACATTGCTGGTCACAATGCGCTTCACATTGTTTTAGCCTTCAAATGATGCCACCCAGCTGGCTAAGCGAGCAGGCCAACAGAAGAAAGAGTGAGAGAAAGTTGTGGTGAAAGAGTACAGCAGGGATGCCCCCCCCCCCCCTGCCGGAGCCTCGTGGAGCTTTAGGTGTTTACACTCAATAAACACTCACAACGCCTGGTCTGGGAATCAAAACCGCAATCCCACAACCACGAGTCTGCTTCCTTAACCACTGGGCCATTGTGCCTCCACACACACACACATACATATATACATCGCGCTTCTTTCAGTTTCCATCTACCAAATCCACTCACAAGACTTTGGTCGGCTTGACTCTATAGTAGAAGACACTTGCCCAAGGTGCTCCGCAGTAAGACTGAACCCGTAACCATGTGGTTGGTAAGCAAGCTACTTACCACACAGCCACTCCTACACCTATAGTTTGTTTAGTTTCAGGATTGTTTAGTTTTTGAATGACATACTAAGGTAAGATATGCGTGGTCAGATTTGGCTGGGTGGAGCATAAGGCAGGTAGAATATTTTGGCCAAATATGGCCTATCGGAATACTAAAGGGTTAAATGTTCCTGTCATTAGCCTTGGGTGATCCTTAGTTCAGCAGAATTATGAAAAAATAATTATGA
Organism: Octopus sinensis; assembly: GCF_006345805.1. Lineage (NCBI taxonomy): Eukaryota > Metazoa > Mollusca > Cephalopoda > Octopoda > Octopodidae > Octopus > Octopus sinensis. Next base: position 75,501,221 of record NC_043004.1, on the reverse strand, counting down.
CCAAAGATCACTGCTGACCTGGGGTTAAAAAAAATACCAACAATTCTGTGGAGGAAGCCTCTCTGGAATTGCTCAACGTGCTAGTAATAGCAGCTAACTCTGCCTCAAATCACACTTTAGTGTTTTTTTAGAAAGGAGGATGCTTTGGACAATGCTGTCCTCGATGAGATGGCCATGGCTAGAACTCCTTGGATTATAAGTCCACTCTCAATGAAGACTGACCAAAGGCCAAACAACAACAGCAACAACAACAACAACAACAACAACAACAATAAACACTACATTTTATTTTATTTTTTATTTTATTTATTTTTTAATATGTTACCATCCGAACGTGATCATTGCCAGAGCGGCTATCTGGCCTCCGTGCCGGTGGCATGTAAATGACACCATTCGAGTGTGATCATTACCAGCATCACCTTATTGGCACCTGTGCCGGTGGCATGTGTAAAGGATTTGAGCGAGGTCATTGCCAGTACCGCCTGACTGGCCCCTGTGCCAGTGGCACGTAAAAGCATCCACTACACTCTTGGAGTGGTTGGTGTTAGGAAGGGCATCCAGCTGTAGAAACTCTGCCAGATCAAGACTGGAGCCTGGTGCAGCCATCTGGTTTGCCAGCCCTCAGTCAATTGTCCAACCCATGCTAGCATGGGAAGTGGACTTTAATTGATGATGATGATGATGATGATATAGTATGAAGCCATTAAAGTGAGTTCCCTGATAATCCCGAAGTCCTACAACATAAACACGAGAGATAAGAATAATGAACTACTTCTCAAATTACAAATTATGTATTATTGCTCAAGTCATGAAAGGCTTTTTCTGGTCATCCTTGGCATACAAAAAGAAAAAAATCAGAAAGATAATTTTCTTGCATATTTTTACAAAGATAAAAATTAAGATTAAATCCTACTTACATAGAAATATTGTTTTAATCAGGTAAAATATAAATATATGTCTAATTCTACACACACACACACACACACAGACACACACACACACACGCGCACACACACACACACACACACACACACACAGAGCATGTGGTCTTAAGTTCAATCCCAGTGCAACACCTTGGGCAATCTTTTTACTGTTTTTTCAGGCTGACCAATGCCTTGTGAGTGAAATTGGTAGACAGAAACTCCATGGAAGTTTGTTTTGTATGCAAATTTGATCAGAGGTTGTGTTAACCTCATGAAGGGATGGTTTCATCCAAGAAAATACTGGTTCAATACCTAGTATTTTTGGGAATTAATTTCCTTAAAATAATAGGTATATATATATATATATATGTGTGTGTGTGTGTGTGTGTGTATAAAAAGCATATGGTCTGCTATAATGAATCCATAAACACATACAAAACATCCAAGGGTATATTTTTCCCCTCTGAAGATATTATTCTCAGGTCATATAAATTTAGTAATACTGAGTATTATTGGAAACAGCTGTAAGGGATGATGATTAATTTAGTGTCAATAATAAATAATTAACTTCCCAATCTCCATTTTTGTTTTTTTCTTTTATGTATATATATATATATATATATATATATATATATATATATATATAAGTCCCACCCATGCTAGCATGGAAGGCGGACATTAAACCATGATGATGATGATAATACATGATGATTTAAATTCCATGATTCATTCTGGAAGGGTTTTCATGACTTGGCAGGTTTCAGCGGGTCCAACAACTTCATTATGCTCCAGTGTCTGTTTTGGCATGGTTTCTTATTTCTTTATTGCCCACAAGGGGCTAAACATAGAGGGCACAAACAAGGACAGACAAAGGAATTAAGTCGATTATAGCGACCCCAGTGTGTAACTGGGTATTTAATTTATCGACCCCAAAAGGATGAAGGGCAAAATCAATTTGAACTCAGAATGTAATGGCAGACGAAATACCTCTAAGCATTTCGCCTGGTGTGCTAACATTTCTGCCAGCTCGCCACCTTGTTTTAGCATGGTTTCTATGACTGGATGCTCTTCCTAAAACTAACCACTTTAAAGTGTGTAATTGGGGCTTTTTTTCATGCCACTAGCACTAATGAGATCACTGTTGAGCTCACAAGACTATGAATCTCATGGACGGTGGGTTGGTTTTATGTTAGGGGTCAAGGGGGTAAACTGTGAGAGAAGGAATGGAGTAGGTTAAGTTCTTACTGTAAAAAGCTGCATGGCTCTCTCTCTCTCTTCCCCTCTTTCTCTGCATATATATATACACACACACACATGCACACATTTTTGCATCCACCCACCCATTGATCCATCCATCCAGCCATCCATCCATTCATCCATCCTTCCCTCCCTCCCTCCCTCCATCAACTGATGTGTGTGTGTGAGGGTATTTATCTCTTCCTGATTTTGTAGGCCTTAAAATGAATGGCATTAAAGCAAAATACATGTGGTCCAACGATGTAGCGCAAGGCTTGACAGAGTTAGGAAGCAATGAAATTGGGGAGATGAATATGTGCTAAAACATAGACATTAAAAGCTGGAGGAGAATGAGGGCAGGATGGATGGCATTAGATTTGGTAAACGATGTGTTCAAAGCAAAGCTAGATCAGATGGTATCTCTCTTTTCTCTTTTTACTCTTTTACTTTTTTCAGTCATTTGACTGTAGCCATGCTGGAACACCGCCTTTAGCTGATCGAATTGACCCCAGGACTTATTCTTTGTAAGCCTAGTACTTATTCTATTGGTCTCTTTTGCCAAATCGCTAAGTTACGGGGACATAAACACACCAGCATCGGTTGTCAAGCGATGTTGGGGGGACAAACACAGACACACAAACATATACGCACATACATACATATATATGTATACATATATATGATGGGCTTCTTTCAGTTTCCATCTATCAAATCCACTCACAAGGCTTTGGTCGGCAGAGGCTATAGTAGAAGACACTTGCCCAAGGTGTCACACAGTGGGACAGAACCCAGAACCATGTGGTTGGTAAGCAAGGTACTTACCACACAGCCACTCCTAAGTCTCTTCAATAACACTGTCATAACTGCATTCTTATACAAAAGTGAAGTGTGGGTTCCTATGTAGGGAGAAGAACATCAATTGGTCATAACATAAGGGACTATGGAAAGATCTGTGCTAGGAATAAAACTGCAAGAGCATATCCGAAATGGGGTGGTTCAAGAACAAAGCAGAGGGAACAACATGGTTGCAGAAAAACCACAAACATAAGTTCCACTACGTTGGATTTGTTTCAAGGTTTACAGACAATGGGTGGACCTGTGCAGCTGCTGAGTGGCACAATAAGGGATCAGAAAAGACCATTCAAGAGGCCTTCATGATGATGGAATGATAACAGTTTAGTAAAACAGTTTGGGACAAGATGGGGAAAGAATAGTGCCATCAAGGAAGAATTGGAAGTGCATTGGAAAGAACAGTCTAGAACAACATCTGATAATGAGGTCAATATTGGTAACACAGTTGATTTACACACACACACACATATGTATATGTATATATCATCATCATCATCATCATCATTTAACATCATGCTTATATATATATATATATATATGTGTGTGTGTGTCTGTCTGTGTATGTATATATATATATATATATATTATATATATATATATATATATAAATATACATACACACACACACACATTATATATTATATATATATATATATATATATATATATATACATACATTCATACATATATATAATTATTTATATATATATTCAGCCACATGGCTGAAATGAGTATAAGAGTATATAAACATATATCATGGTGATGATGATGATGATATATGTTTATATACTCTTATACTCATTTCAGCCATGTGGCTGCTGTCACGCTGGAGTACCACTGTGGTCTCTCTGATTTCCTCAGTCTGTGATGTTTCACATCACCACTCTTGCATATGCCTTTTACCCTGCTGTTGGTCTATTTGGTGTATAAAGGAGTTGTTGGGCTGTTGGTTCATCTGCTATTGAAGAGAGGGGGATGTCTAGTTCCTTTTTGAAGACATCTGCGTCCACCTTATGCAGATTTCTTAATTTTTGTGGCAGGGCATTGAAGAGCTGTGCGCCTTTGAACCCTAGTCTATTTCAGTACCTGGTCCTGAATATATGTGTGTGTGTGTGTGTGTTATACAGAATGAGATAACAAATCCAAGGCTGTGAGGAGTTTCCAGGACATTTATAATGAAATAGTCTTACAGCTGTTTCTGTGATATTATGGATATCCCTTCATCAGAGATTGTGTGAGAAAATATCTGAGTCCCCACAGCCTCGGCTTTGTTATCTCATTCTGTCTAATATATAGAAGCATACTAATAAAAGACCCACATTAGTCTTCTCACTCGTATCATTATCGAACCAAGAGTTTAACTATGGTCTGTCCATAGCACTTACTTAGTGTTACCCGACAATCTTTGGGTCTTCTAGACAGCAATACCTCTCGTACCCTTGGTATATATGTATATATATATATATATATATATATATATATATCCGACCGTGGCCGTTGCCAGCCTCGCCTGGCATCTGTGCAGGTGGCACGTAAAAAGCACCCACTACACTCACGGAGTGGTTGGTGTTAGGAAGGGCATCCAGCTGTAGAAACATTGCCAGATAAGACTGGAGCCTGGCGCAGCCTTCTGGCTTCCCAGATCCCCGGTCGAACTGTCCAACCCATGCTAGCATGGAGAAGGGACGTTAAACGATGATGATGATGATGATGATGATGATGATGATGATATATATATATATGTAAAATATGTATGTATGGATATAAACATAAAAACAGTCACAAAGAAATCAGAGGGTTATAGTAATCTCAATTGTGTTATAAGTCAGTTGTTTGATTTTAAAGTGTTTTTCTGTGATATTCCTGACTGAAGTTATTCCTTTAATCTAATTCTTTCAATTTAACTTTGTGACATTTTAGGAAAAAAAAAAATGACAAAACACCTACTTGTTTTCTTTGTTTTTTTTTTTTACTTTACTATTTACCTATCTGTTTATATATATTTATTTAGTAATTTTGCATATATATTTATATATATATATATATATATATATATATATATATATATATATATATTTTTATATATATATATATATATATATATATATATATATATATTTTTTTTTTTTTCTCCTACCAGAAAAAGTGCCCAGCAAATTATTTATCCTGCATCTGGTTAACTGTGTGCTTTTGTCCCCTGTTTGATGGGATGTAATAGTTAGGTGGAAATAATTTAGTTCAGGTGTAGAGCTTAACTGACATATAATAATGTCATCGTTGCCGCCACCGCCACCACCATGATGATGGTGACAAGAAAACAAGTTTTTTTCGTTTTGTTATTATGTTGTGTCTCTATGTGTGAAGGTATGTATGTAGATATGTATGTTGTATGTATATTTGAATGTGCATATATATGTATATATATATATTTATATTTATATATATATGTGTGTATATATGTATATATATATATATATATTTATATATAAATATATATATATACACATGTGTGCGTATGCATGAATATACATACATATATATATATATAATATCTGTCTGTGTGTTTGTGAGTGTGTGCATACATATATGTATATATGAATACGAATATATATATACATATATATATATATATATATATATATATATATATATATATTATATATATATATATGCATATATGTATAAATATATATACACACTTACATACGTATACACAAATACACACACAGAAGCACACACACACACACATGTATATGTATGTGTGTGTGTGTGTGTGTGTGTATATGCATGTATGTACATATGCATATGTATGTATTTGCTTTGATTGTTTTTTTGTTTTTTTTTCTAGAGGGTAAGAGAGGTTCTACCTTTGTTTCTCTCTGGTCAGAAACTGAAATACAGCTCCAAGCATTTTCATTTGGTATGCCATTTCGAAATGACTTGTTCTAGAGAGGAACATGGAGAGTTAGCCTCTTTCAGCATCTCAACTGTTGCTTGTTAGATAGACAGGTGCACACCTGACTTACAATACCTGCTTGTTTTTAGCTGTCAGCCTCGTATGAATGGATGTAGAAGACCTCATTCAACTAATCACTTGACAGCCATGTTAACATCTTAACCAGATATATGTATGTATGTGTATATACCTATGTATATATGTTTGTGTGTGTGTATATGTATGTGTATATTTGTGTGTATGTATGTATATATTTATATGTAGGTGTGCGTGTGTATATATATGTTTGTATGCATGAATGTATGCATGCGTATACATGTATGTATGTGTGTGTATATATATATGTATGTTTGTATGTTGCATGTTTGTATGTATATATGCATATTGCACGTAAATGCATTCATGTATGTTGTATGCATATATATATATGCATACAACATACATGGATGCATTTACATGTATGTGTGTATGCATATGTATATGTTTATGTATATATATGCATATATATATATATATATATATATATATATGAATACATGTGTATATATGAATGTATGTATGTCTACATGTATGTTTGCATGTATGTATAGTTGCATGCATACATGTATGTATGTATGTATTATGCATGTATGTATGCTTGTATATGTATATATGTATATATATACATGTATGTACGTATGTATGTACGTATGTATGTGTCTTTACCCCTACCCTTTCCAATGCCTGCCATGTTCCATTAGTCTGATATAATTTCTTTGTAAGGATCTCAATGTTTAAAAGAAGACATTATTTGCTGTATCAAAGCAAAAACCAGAAGCATTAAGCATCTTATTTAACTTACTATTTACTATTGTGATACACAAACGGAACATTTTCTTTAACCCTTTTCCTGTTAGGTTAGCATCTTCTTGTCACTTCGGGGTGGGGTGGGGTGGAATAATTAAATTGAAATTGTGTCTTTGATGTTTTCTTAGACTCGTCTTTATTTTCCATCATTTATTTGTTTCTTGTTTCAGTCATTAGACTGCGGCCATTCTGGGGCACTGTTTTGGAGAATTTTTAGTCGAATAAATCAACCCCAGTACTCAATTTTTTTAAAGCCTCTTTCACTGAACTGCTGTGTTATTGGAACATAACAAACCAACACCGGTTGTCAAGTGGTAGTGGAGGGCAAACACAGATACAAAGACACACACACACACATATGATAGGCTTCTTTCAGTTTCCATCTACTAAATCTAGTCACAGTGTTGGTAGAAGACATAGAAGAGGCCATAGTAGAAGGCCATAGTTGAAGGCCATAGTAGAAGACACTTTCCTAGTGCTATACTAGGGGACTGAACCTGGAACTCTGTGATTGGCAAGCTAACTTCTTACCACACAACCATGCTTAAGTTTTCTTTTTTTTCTGTCAGTTCTGGGACTAATAAGGCCAGGGCTGAACCCAATTTCCCTGACATATAATGACTGAAATTACAACATTTTCCCCCTGAACTGGATGCCAGCCCACCAGAGTAGTAACTCCCCTGTTAGTGGTGGGGCTCACTCACAGCTGAAATGATTGTAATAATGTGAAAGGATGAGTGTTGTTCCAGAACACAATCCACCACCCAGTCCAGACTCTAACCACTAGACCAGCGCTTCTTAAACTATGGGTCACGGAAATTAAATTTGTGCATTTGAATTTCAGTTTAGATGTTATTTCACAAATGGACAAATCCTAAAACAAATCATCATCATCATCATCATCATCATCATTTAACGTCTGCTTTCCATGCTAGCATGGGTATGATGATTTGACTGAGGACTGCTGAACCAGATGGCTGCACCGGGCTCCAGTCTGATCTGGCAGAGTTTCTACAGCTGGATGCCCTTCCTAACACCAATCACTCCGAGAGTGTAGTGGGTGGTTTAACATGCCACCGGCATGAAGGCCAGTCAGGTGGTACTGGCAATGGCCATGCTCAAATGGTGTTTTTTACGTGCTACCTGCACAAGAGCCAGTCCAGTGGCACTGGCAATGACCTTGCTCAAATGTTTTTTCACCTGCCAGTAAGGCAACGCAGGTAACGATCATGCTCGAGTGGTGCTTTTTATGTGCCATCAGCATGGAAGCCAGTTAGCTGCTCTGGCAATGATCACACTCAGATGGTGCTCTTAGTGTTCCACTAGCACGGATGCCAGTCATTGAATTTGATTTCGATGAAATTAGCATTAGCTTATCTCACTCATCTTGTGGAAGCCCTTGGAACTTTTTGCAGAACCCTAGGGTTCTGGGGAATCCTGGTTGAGAAACGCTGCTCTATTGAATCAAATGTGTCGTTCTCTGATGATAAAATACAAAAGGGATTAGCATATTTATGTTTAAATCCACTGGGATATATATTATGAAGGAATGTGTAAGTCATCGTTCTGATGGTGGTGGTGGTGGTGGTTGTAAATAGATGGGAGATTAAGCTTACTACCAAAGAACACAGATGCCCCATGTTGGGAATGATAAACAAAGTTGTCCTCGGTGAGATTTGAACTCAAAGCAGTGAGGTGATGAACTAAACACTGCAAAATTTCAAATGTAGGTGATCATTATTTTTGACTGTATCTGCTTATCTCTGACATGGACGGTGGATGTTATGGCATGAGGGTGAGCTGAGGACACTGGTACCTGGTGCTGGGGTAGAAAATAGCCAGGAAAACGATAATGAAGATAATGCATTAATGAAAGTGACGTAAGTTGTAATAGTAATATGATAAACCGGTAATAATGGAGCAGATTATTGTTACTACTACTACTACTACTACTATTACCACCAGCACCAGCACCACCACTACTACTACTACTACTGCTGCAACAGTCTGGCAGAATTGTTCTGGACAAAATGCTCAGTGGCATTTTTTTTGTTTTTTTTAATGTTCTGAGTTCAAATTCCACTGATATCGATTTTTCCTTTCAGCCTTTTGGGGTCTGAAAAATAGCTCCCCCCTTTAGGGGGTGCTATTTAAGCACCGAGGGTGATATAATTGAGTATCCCTTCTCCCCACAAATTTCAGGCCTTGTACCCGTTGTAGAAAAATTATTAGTATTATTAATCGAAATTGAACCAAGTTCGATGACTGGCACCTGTGCAACTGGAGCGCTGACAGCTCCATCTGAGCGGGATCACTGCCAGAGCAGCTGTCTGGCTTCCATGCCGGTGGCACATAAAAAGCACCATTTGAGTGTAATTGTAACCAGCGTCGCCTTACTGGCATTTGTGCCGGTGGCACGTGAACAAAACATTCGAGCAAGGTTGTTGCCAGTGCCGCTGGATTGACTCCTGTGCAGGTGGCACATAAAAAACACCATTTTCGAGTGTGGCCGTTGCCAATACCGCCAGACTGGCCCTCGTGCCGGTGGCATGTAAAAGTACCCACTACACTCTCTGAGGGGTTGGCGTTAGTAAGGGTATCCAGCTGTAGAAACTCTACCAGATCAGGTTGGAGCCTGGTGCAGCCATCTGGTTCGCTAGTCCTCAGTCAAATCGTCCAACCTATGCAGGCATGGAAAGTGGATGTTAAATGATGATGATGATGATGATGATGATATTAAGTATCAAGGTAGTGCACTGACTTTTTTTAGTTTTATGATGTGTTGGTAAAGTAAATTACATAATTACATTATGTGAAAGTGTGTGGTTCAGTTCATAATTGTAAGGTCTTGAGTTCAATTCCCGGCGATGCATTGTGTCCTTGAGCAAGACACTTTATTTCACGTTGCTCCAGTCCACTCAGCTGGCAAAAATAGGCTGTACATGTATTTGAAAGGGCTAACCTTGTTACATTATGTTATGCTGAATATGCCTGAGAACTACCCTAAGGGTACATGTGTTGTGTCCGTGGAGTACTCAGCCACATGCACATTAATTTCATGAGTAGGCTGTTCCATCAATCAGACCAACCGGAACACTCGTCATCATAACTGATGGAGGGCCAGTTTAAGTTACATTAGAATAGCTGTATAGAATGCATTGGAAACGAGAAAGCAAGTTTGAAATCAAGCTCATCCTCCTCCTCCTCCTCATCATCATCATCATCATCATTACCACTACCATCACCACCATCACCACCACCCCCACCCCCACCACCACCATCATCATATGTCCATTTTCCATGCTGGCATGGTTTGGATGGTTTGACTGGGGACTGGCAAGCCAGGGAGGCCACACCAGGCTCCAATCTGATCTGGCAATGTTTCTACAGCTGGATGCCCTTCCTAACGCCAACCACTCTGAGAGTGTAGTGGGTGCTTTTACGTGCCACTGGTACGGGAATGGGAGCCAGTCAGCCAGCACTAGCCTCAGCCATAATCAGATGGTGCTTTTTACATGCCACCAGCACAGAAGCCAGTCAGGCGGCACTGGCACTGGCCATGTACGGATGGTGCTTTGCAACTATTTTAAATATCAGAATCAAGAAAAATTACCTGATCATGAAAAACAATTCATGTGATACACGAATAAATAAAATGTATTTGATATGTCTATATTTATGAAGTTCCATCATGCATTTAGGTATTCGGTCATTCTGATATTTTACAGGGATATCGTAGAGGCTTCCCATTTGAAACCACTTGGAAAGGAGGACAAAATCCAAGAGAAATTCAAGCAATCATGGAATACAGTCGCTAAATCTTGCAATTCTCAACAAGTGGCAACAACTTGTGAGAAAACAGAGACCCAGGTAAGAGTCATTCTTTTCTTACTATTGTTGTTCTCATTGTCGTTGGTGTCACCGGCGGCTGATGACTGTTTTAATCAGGCAAGCTTGGAGGCCACAAGTTTGATAATACATCGTTATAAAGATTGTCTGAAATCCATTTGTGGGTTTTATGGACTTTGTTAGAAGGTACTGAGTTTTGTTGAAATGCATATGGCTTTTCACTGCATATTCATCCATTCGGGGCTTAACAACTGTTCCCAGTACCTCAACATATCTGGTAGCATTAATTCAGTGACTCTGTGGAAAGATGTGAGCTGGCATTATATGACCTTCATTACTCACCACCCCTAAAACCATCGCAGTTACTAGAAACTTAGTACGCATCACTTGGGAGACATCTGAAGGATTGGCTCTTAGCCATCTGTCATTTCTCCGCATAGACTTTTGATTTTAGAGAGAATAAAAGCATGTTACATTTGTGAGGGCCCTCATCATTCTTGAGTAACCACTTGGTATAGATCAAATGACTTTCCTGTCTTTGAAGACATGAAGTGACCCCTCTGCGGTTCATATGACTTGTATTGAATATCCTTGTGCACCGCAGTTCTTGTAGTCTGCTTTGACACCTCAAGTTCTTTAGTAATGGGTCCTTATTGATAACATTTCGAATTCTTTGCTTTAACTCTGGACCCTTGTAATATCTGAACATTTAGAATGTTTCTTTTTCTTTGATACAGTCAAAATATTCTTGCTAGATGCTTCCAATTTTATCCAAACTTTGTTTAGAGAAAATCTTGCCATGTCTCGAAAGCTGTTTATTTCTAAATTGCTGTTCTACATGTGGCAACAAAGACTGCATGTTTTTTCCTTTCTTGTGTTAGCATTTTATCTGCCATGGGGGGTTTGAAGGAAATAAAAATCTTTTTAGTTGGTTTGAAGAGAGAAGTATACTAATAATTAAATGTTTTCAAATACGCCTTGCACCCAGTACATCAGTAGTATATTTAAAAACATTTCATTGGGCTTTTAAAAATTATAAAAAAATTTTTTTTTCAGGTTCCCATTAAAATACCAAAGACTTCCCATGAATTTGTGAGAGAATGGTGCCGCCATAAAAATTCCAAGCAGTCCCAATATGAGATGCTAATGCTGATAACAACTGAGCAACTGGCTGCTCAGTTCAAAACTGAAATACCCAATGGACTTTTAGGAGAAATATTATGTGTTCTTAAAGAATATTATTCTAAAGAGAACCACTTGGCAATTATTGAAATTCTAGACATTCTTAGTCAGTCTTCAAGATTTTCCTTATGTCTACAATTTATGAATGCAAATGAACTAAAAGAATGTCATAATTTGTTTAAGAAACTGTCCTCTGATATTTCCCAAAAAGACGATATTGAGTCAAAAGAAAGATTTCAGGTGTTGAAAAAGAAATATTCTATTGATGAATAAATTGACCCCACCCTCAACCAGTCAAAAGCACAGTTCCCAATGCAGAAACCACTAAATGGTGCAATTATGCATTATCCTTCTGCCTTTTGTCTAACCTGAGGAATGCATCAGATTCTCACTTCAATCATTTAGATAGCAAAGAATATTACTTAACATGAAACAATCACATGTGCAAGATCCATGTGGTACAGATCTTCACCAGATATGAAGTATATGCATAACATACACAATAATATTCCACTACTGAAACACCTTCACTTCATTATCAGATCAGTGAGCTGGCAGAACCGTTAGCACGCTGGGCGAAATGCGTAGCTGTATTTCATCTGCTGTTACATTCTATGTTCAAATTCCGCTGAGGTCGACTTTGTCTTTCATCCTTTCGGGGTCGATAGATTAAGTACCGGTTATGCACTGGGGTCGATATAATCGACTTAATCCCTTTGTCTGTCCTCTCTGTGTTTAGCCCCTTGCGGGTAGTAAAGCAATAGGTATTTCGTCTGGCATTACGTTCTGAGTTCAAATTCCGCCGAGATCGACTTTGCCTTTCATCCTTTCGGGGTCAATAGGTTAAGTACTGGTTACACCCTGGGGTCGATATAATCGACTTAATCCCTTTGTCTGTCCTCTCTGTGTTTAGCCCCTTGTGGGTAGTAAAGAAATAGGTAATGTAGTGGAACTTACAACATTCTTACTATTACTACCACATTTAATGGCATGAAAGACAACAGGGGCATATCAAATAAACCCTAATTTCAGCAGGGCATATTCAGAAAAAAAGAGCATCAGAGACCAAACTAGCTTATGGGAGGCCCACCTTTAAATATAGGACACAAGATTACTTTTTGCAACATGTTTTTGGAACGTCACGTGTGTCTTTTATGTTATGAAATATGGTATCAGCTAAACGAAGCCAGATAAGTCATTTTACTTATCTTCTCATCACTTCAAACTTGCTAATCTTTCATCAGTTATAAACTGCCTTCAGAAAGTAACTCTGTTTTATTATTGTTCTTATTTAAAGCTAGACAGAGTTAGTCGTTGAATGTTAAGCATCTTTTCAGACATTTTTCAGCAGAAGAAATAGGTTTCTTTGAACAGGTCATAAAAGAAGCTATTTTCCTGTTGGGCTGCAGTCATTGAAAACAATGGTGATTACATTCTTGATTAAAACTATTCTGATAAACATGGTTTACATTCGTTTTTATATCCATTCTGTTAAAACTATTACTTTCCTAACACCCAAATACATATAGAAAGATATATAAATAGATAGATGTATGTGTGTGTGTGTGTGTGTGTGTGTGTGTGTGTGTGTATGTCTGTCTGTCTGTCTATATCTATACAATCTGAGTAGAGAGGTGCAAAACAGCACTGAAATAACAAAGGTGAGGTAAAAATATATCATTTTGCTGAGGATGAAAAACTTCATAGACTATTATTTTGTGTTTCACAACACCTCTCATCAAATACTTCTGTTTCATAACACTGAACAACAAAGATTTTGCTAAATCAAGGATGCTGATTCCAAATCTGCACTCAGAATTGTTTTACTATGTCATGACTTTGAGTTATGCACATGTGCAAGATTATAACTATACTTTCAGCTAGATATAGGCTATATTATAAAATTTGCCAAAATCAAAGCTGTCTTAATTCAGAATTAAAGAAATAACAGCAATAAAACAAACAATGAGAAAGTTCATTATTTAGTTTAGCAATAGATGGCGCTGACGTATTGTGTGCAAGCGCCAAATGCATCAATTTATTCTTGGTAACTCTCAGTGTCATTTACGCTGCCGTCACGTGTAGTATGTGTATCTCTCGCCCTGTGTGATTACCCGTTTTAACTGTATTCATTGTGTTAGATCATGAATAGAAGAGGCTGTGTGAATCACTCAGACAACTTTTGTTATGTCTGTGGAAAATTTGCTCTGCGTGACCAGTGGAATAACATTGCAACCAAATTAAAAACTGCCTATAAATATTATTTCGGGTGTAAAGTTGGCGACCAAGACAAGATGTGGTCACCTCATATATGCTGCACCGTGTGTTACTCAGGGCTTTCACAGTGGCTGAATGGAAAACGGAAGGGAATGCTTTGTGCTGTACCAATGGTATGGCGTGAGCCAACCAATCAAGTCTCTGTTACTTTTGCATCTCTTATCTTATGATAAAAGGCAGATTTTCTCTGCCTGTTCCCATGTTTCTTTTTAATACAATTCTACAATATAGAATTTCTTCAATTGGAATTTACCTATGATTTTTCCAAGTAGATTCGATTGGGTCATGGCATATCAAGTTTTTTCAATATGACTCCCAATTAAGCAAAAATTCGAGAAAACTCAATATTTTACGATTTGCTTCTCACATTTCAAGTGGTTTACTCCTGCTATTACCACCACACTTTCTCCTACTTTCTCTTTGCAAGTGTGAAACTATTAAAGTGAAAGTATTCCCTTATTATGTGTGTGTGTGTGTGTGCGTGTATTAGCAATTCGTATAAAATTGCATCAATGACTTGAACTTGAATAAGTGGTTTCACATAAATGGGGATAAATTAAAAAGGTTAGTTATTATTATTACTGTTTGACTATTGTAATCACATTTGTTGGTTCCGTGTCAGGGAAACGTTGTTGTGTTGCATTTGTTAAATAATTGTAAACTGTAACCCTCCCCCTTTCGGAGAAGGGGCTTTGGTTATTGTTTAAGAATTGAATTGTGTCCCTGTTTGGGAAAATTGACAATATTTTCACCGTCTTTACGGAAGCATTTTTGTTAAAATGCCTTTGATAGAAGAAAGTCCAAAAATGAATTTCGCTGCAGCCGTACACTTCTATACAAGAGGGAGGACAAGATCCAATTGATTGAAATTGCAAGAGACGAGCCTACAATTCCAGTCTGTTATATATTTTGAGTTTTGTTATCACTAGCGATATCAAGATATAACTTTGTATTTTGTATTTTATGTGTAGATGTATATATATAGATGTACATGTAATATGTACACATATATATACACATATATACATGCATAATATATCTACCCATACACACATATGCACACACACACACACATACATAGGGGCAGGTGTGGCTGTGTGGTAACAAACTACGTTCCAAACACATGGTCCTGGGTTCATGTACATATATACATACATCCATACATACATACATGTGTGTGTGTGTATGTATGTGTATTAATGTGTGTGCGTTATCTCTCTATATAAAGCTGAAGTTGCCTGTGTGCGCCAGGTTTGGTAACCTTCAACTAACACTATCTCCTCCGAGACCCTGTGGCGCAAGTTGACCAAAATTGATAGTATGATAGAAGAAGGGTTGCTCTTCCTTCCGTAGAAGATAAAATTCAAATCGGACCATGTTAACACCAAAAATTATTTACATCAAAAAGGTGCTTTTTTCTATGAAAATCCCTATTTTTTAAAGATTTTTTCACTGCTGTGTCGCCACTTTTCGGTGTATTTCAACCAGAAAAATGTTCACTTGAAGAGAATAACAAGCTACATAAGGCAAAATTTTTACTTTTCAAAAATTCCAATTCCAGCGGGTCGAAACAAACCCGAGCAACGCCGGGCGATACTGCTAGTGACTAATATTAGTGGTTTCTCAAAGAAGACCAAAGCAAAAATTGTATATGCAGATTGTAAGTCGGCTCTAAAACCAGTGTGTGTGTATATATATATATATATATATATATCATCATCATTATTCAACATCTGTGTTCCATGCCAGCATGGGTGGGATGGTACCACAAGAGCCAGCCAAGCCGAAGCCTGCACCAGACTTCTGTGACTGTTTTGGCAGGACTTTTACAGCTGGATGCCCTTCCTAACACCAACCACTCAGCAGAGTGGATGAGATGGCTGATAATCCGGTATCTGCATGTGAAGTGTTACAAATGAGACATGCACCTCTCGGTTCACATGCAACTTGTCTCCATGCTTCCAATTCCTCTTTCAATGGCCTCACATATACAGTCACAGTGGTTTATTTACCTTTCACGATGAAGTAAAATTTTGGCAATATAGCTGTCATATTTCAGTTCTTTTAAAAGTTGTTTTGATTTGGACAGTAATTTGGTTATTGGCATCGACAGCAATACCAAGCCACAGCACAATCATGACATTTCGCTTCATATATATATATATATCATCATCGTTTAATGTCTGCTTTCCATGGATGGTTTGACTGAGGACTGGCGAACCAGATGGCTGCACCAGGCTCCATTCTGATCTGGCAGAGTTTCTACAGCTGGATGCCTTTCCTAACATCAACCACTCTGAGAGTGTAGTGGGTGCTTTTACGTGCCACTGGCACGAAGGCCAGTCAGGCGGTGCTTGCAATGGTCATGCTCAAATGGTGTTTTTTACATGCCACCTGCACAAGAGCCAGTCCAGCGGCAGTGGCAATGACCTCGCTTGAATGTTCTTTTTTCATGTGCCAGTAAGCTGACACTGGCAACGATCACACTCAGATGGTATTCTTAGCGCTCTACTAGCACGGATGCCAGTCATCGAATTTGATTTCGATTTTGATTACACTTGCCTCAACAGGTCTTCGAAAGCAGAGTTTAGTGTCCAATAAAAGAAAGGTACGCATATATATATATATATATATATATATATATATATATATATATATGTATATATATACAGAAAGAGAGAGAGAGAGAGAGAGTCACAGGCAGATTTAGATATAAATATATGTCTGACTGTTGGTCTGCATGTATGTTATATTCTGTTTCAAGCCTAGATATTGGCAACACCTTAATGGGTGACAAGAAGACTAGAAATGACTGAATCAGTTGTCCTGAATGGAGGTGGCAGAAGAGAAGCCACCTGGAGAGAACAGAAGCCATTGTAGTAGTAGTGGAACAATTAGTTTGAGGAGACAATTCATCTGCTTTGAACTGTAATGTATTAATTGATCAAAATTTGGTTAGGAAAAATAACAATTACTAGCAGTATCGCCCGGTGTTGCTCGGATTTGTTTTGACCCTTTAGAATTGGAATTTTTGAAAAGTAAAAATTCTGCATTATGCAGCTTGTTATTCTCTTTAAGTGAACATTTTTCTGGTTGAAATACACCGCAAAATGGTGACACAGCAGTCAAAAAATCGTAAAAAATAGGGATTTTCATAGAAAAAAAAAAGCACCTTTTTGATGCAAATAATTTTTGGTGTTAACATGGTCCGATTTAAAGTTTTTTTCTACAGAAGGAAGAGCAAGCCTTCTTCTATCATACTCTCAATTTTGGTCAACTTGCACCACAGGGTCTCGGAGGAGATAGTCTTAGTTGAAGGCTACTGAACCTGCCATACACAGACAACTTCAGCTTTATATATAGAGAGATTAATGTAAGAAGAAAATCAATAAACAGATATGAAGTTTTTTTTTTATAATTATCTTTTATTTTTCTTCTTTTCTTTCTTGGAATGGTTCCAAAATTTCAGTATGATGTTCTTTAAACCAATCACTGAGCATTCTCAAACCAAATTCTTTTCGAAGCAGGTTACGTTGTTTATGACTATTCTTAATGACATCATTCATCCTGGAAGTAAAATAATGAAAGAAAAAAAAAGAAAAAAAAGATCATTAAGGCTTGAGAACAGGTGTTGAGGAAAATGGTATTGCCATTGTCAAAATTTTTACGTCTACTTTTCCATATTTGTGCGGCTCAGACAGTGTTTATTGAAGCAGAATTTTTCTTATTTGGATGCCTTTCCTGTTGCCAACCCTCACCTGTTTTTGAGCAAGGTAATATTTTCCCAGAATCCCAGACATGTTTCTGTAGAACATTGAAAATCATTGACACTGCTTGTATGATAAGATTCATTTCCAACTATCAGGTGTCCACTCACACACACACACACATGCTCATGCACACACATATATACATGATCCCTGTGGCTCAACTTTTTATGTCAAACTGCCCAGCCCATGTCAGCATGGAAAAAGGGACTTTAATGGTGATGATGATGATGGTGACAATGATGATGAAGCGGATGAATGACAACAACAATGATGATGACCCTTTATGTTTCAAGTTCAAATCCCACACAGATATTTGTTAAATGGAGACAGGATAGCTGTGTGGTAAGTAGCTTGCTTACCAACCACATAGTTCCGAGTTCAGTCCCACTGCGTGGCACTTTATGCAAGTGTCTTCTACTATAGCCCTGGGCCGACCAAAGTCTTGTGAGTGGATTTGGTAGACGGAAACTGAAAGAAGCCTGTCATATATATGTATATATGTTTGTGTGTTTGTGTTTGTCCCTCCAACAATGCTTCACAAGCAATGCTGGTGTGTTTACGTCCCCGTAACTTAGCGGTTCGGCAAAAGAGACCGACAGAATAAGTACTAGGCTTACAAAGAATAAGTCCTGGGGTCGATTTGGACAACTAAAGGTGGTGCTCCAGCATGGCCACAGTCAAATGACTGAAACAAGTAAAAAAGTATAGAAGCATGTCGTATATACATGTGTGTGTGTGTGTATGTGTGTGCATGTGCGTGTGTGTGTGTAAGAACATGGAAAAGTGAACATTAAAACTGATGACAGGGTTAAGCCAGAGAACATCTCAAGAAATGTTTCCGTTGGCCCTGATGTGGTGTAGTGTCAAATTAATTAATTAATAAGTATTAAAAATTCCAAACACTGTCACCAAACAGAAACAATTGTTACCTTGGTGAACTTTGGATTAAACAGTAGATAATGCTTTTTGTAGAAATGACATGGATCTCAAATATTTCATTCGTGTTACGACAGGAAGTAGATGCATCTTTATAGATGCTAAATAACAAGAGCCATACACAAAATGGACCAAATAACCAAAAGGCATGAGGCATGGTTATCACCATCATGTCTTTCAAACCAAACTACATTACTGCATGTGTCATATTTTGAATCTTTAGATTGGTAGGGTGTGGCTAGAACAAGTTCTGTTTTAGGTAGGTTGAACGACTGACCAAGAAGGACCCTCCCACCAGACACTGGTGAAAGACTTACAATGGTTTTTAGTTTAGTCTAATAATAATAATAATAATAATAATAATGAAATTATTGTATACAGTGCTCAGGTGCACCACAGCTTGTCAAAAGTGTGTATAAAACATATGCAGTAATGTCTGGAAAGCGAACAATGTATGAGTCAGATACATGCTTGTGTGTGTATGGAGGGGAGGAAATCAGGTGTAGTCAGACATACATCTATATATTTAATCACTTTAACCAGAGAAATACAAGGTGTTAGGTGCCAGAACCACAAGGGTGTCTGATAAAATACCTTGAAATATTTTGTGTGTGTGTGTGTGCAGGTATAACAAAATATAAATGTACTGAGTGAAAGATTGGGCATAAGAGGCATCAGATGTGGTGTGTAGGAGAAAAGAATGCTTTGGTATGGGAATATGATGCGGATGGATATGAACAGCTGTATAAAGAAATGCCAATTGCTGAACGTAGAAAGGGCCTGTAAAAGGGGAAGACCCAGGAAGACGTAGGATAACGTGGCAAAGACTGACCTCAAGATGTTGAGTCTCTCAGAGGAAATGATGGGTGGAACCGGGATGGTGATATATTGTGCTTGAGAAGACCTGTCCATCTTAGCAAAACTTAGGTATTGTCTCACCTCTTCCCACGTATCTCTGCTATTGTTCTTTGTCACTTGTCTCCTTCCTTCATTTCCCATCTCCAAAACTGATATTTTCTGCATCCAACTTAATCTAATCCTCAATCACACTGTTCACCCCAGTACACTTAACTACCCGCCCACATTTTCTGTTCCTTTATCCCTATTCTCTCTCTCTCTCTCTCTCATATTCACTTTGTGCCTTGATCTCCCATCACTCTCTCTTTTGTTTCTTTCCATACGGGAGAAGCCATGTCTTCACCTTTTCAGCAAGATACTTGCTCTCATCCTTCGATCATTCTTTCTTATCACTCAGTATTATACCATACTCAGTTGAGAATCTTGTCTTGTGGGTACTTGGTAACCTCACCAGTGTTGGTGCCATGAAAAAGCATCCAGTACATTCTGTGATGTTGTTACCATTAAAAAGAGCATCCAGCTATAGAAACCGTTCCAAAGCAGACACTGGATCTCAGCGCAGCTCTGGGGCTCATCTTTTCATGTTGAACTGTCTAACTCATGCTAGCATGAAAAAGGAACTTAAGTGGTGATGATTATAATGATGATGACGATGATGGTGATGACAATGACCTTTCCTTTTTTGAGTTTAAAACCCACATAGATCAACTTTGCTTTTCATCCCTTCTTGGATGATAAATTAGAAAAGTTGGGATTGTTATAATTGACTTCCTTCTGATGATGTAGCTACTAGAGGAATAAGGGCTGCAACTGCTCCCCAACCCCCAGGCACACTTTTCAAAATTGGCGCCATTTTAACGATTTTTCCCCCCTCCAGTTCTGAGTTTCATACATAATGACATTGTTATTGAAACATGAAATTAATGAATATTAGATGCAATTACATATATTATAACTAATGAAATATTTTGCGTAATATAAGGGAAATGGGTTAAAAATTGCTCAGTATTAGTAAAAAAATATTTTCTCTGGTTCACCTTCGAGTTTCAGAAAGAGCCCTTTCAAAGAACTGGTTAATTTTGATGGAATCTATCTGGTCATTATTCAGGTTTTCTTGCTATATTAAAGTGAAACAAAGTAATCTTAAAACAACGGTATATCAAGGCAAGTTTGAAATTTATAAACTAAGCGCAAATGGGGAGTTACGAGGCTCATGCTTTTCTCATCTGAGAATAACGCATTTTATAACTTCTTCATTAAATCACTACAAAGAACCGTCAGCTACAGGGAATGAATTTAATATTTCAATAAAGCATCCTAGATACTAATGAAATGATTATAGAAGATGAAGGGGAAATAGACTGCCGTCTTAAATCCTCACCTGCTGACGATAGAACTCGTCTCGGATGAACGCCTCTAAACTGCTGTCATAATTAAACATTACACCCTTTGATTCGGTCTCATTGTTTTCTTGATTCATTTTTAAAAAATGAACTCAAGATTTTAAGTTGATTATATTTACTACGAACAGCAATTAATTTAACATTTGTTTACAACCCTGAGCCTACATAGAAATCTGTTGTCAAGTAAGTGATGATTTATAGCCGAACTTTCGTACATCAATAAGCAACAACTTCATCAGTAGAAAAGGATAAATCCAGCATGTGAGATTTCTCGACAGCATATGAATTTTATCGAAATAAATGATAATAATTGATTATAAAAATTTATTTGTTGAAAATAAATAACAGAATAAGCGAAAAAAAAAAAATCACATTACTTCAAGTTGTAATGAATAAAAAATTGAAAAGATATAATTTTATTACGTCACTAAATATTATTAATGTTGAAAACGTCCTTGCTTTAGGGGAATAATTTACTAACTGTTTCAATGCTTCATGCATTTCGTACGCCAACATTTGGTACTTTATACAAAATGACTTACATCCTTAGAAATTAAAAATTTCAAGTACGTAGTTCTAGTTTACAATTTCTTATATATAAAATAAATCACGCTGGCTTTCTGCCGGTGATTATTAGTTTATAGAATAAGTTATTTAGACAGTAGAGATATTATTTTCGGTCTTTTTTTCTCAAATATCTATCAGCATATTTTAATATTTGAAGACTTATTAAGGCGGCGAGCTGGCAGAATGGTTAGCAGTATTTTGTCTGCCGTTACGTTCTGAGTTCAAAATCCGGTGAGGTCGACTTGACCTTCCATCCTTTCGCAGTCGATAAATTAAGTCGATTACATCGACTTAATCTGTTTGTCCCCTGTGTTTAGTCCCTTGTGGGTAATAAAGAAATAAGTATTTAGTCTACCGCTACGTTCTGAGTTCAAATTCCACCGAGGTCGACTTTGCCTTTCATCCTTTTGGAGCTGATTAAATAGTACCAGTTACGCACTGGAGTCGATGTATCGACTTAATCCGTTTGTCTGTTCTTGTTTGTTCCTTCTGTGTTTAGCCCCTTGTGGGTAGTAAAGACATAGGTATTTTGTCTATCTTTACGTTGTGAGTTCTAATTCCGCCGAGGTCGACTTGGCTTTCATCCTTTCGGGGTCAGTAAATTAAGTACCAGTTGCGTACTGAGGTCGATCTAATCGACTGCCGCTTCCCCCAAAATTTCGGGCCTCGTGTCTACAATAGGAAAGAATATTTGAAAACTCATCAACTTCTGAAACCTATTCAAGTTAGACAACTTCGGGTTTCACAGACAAGGGACGTAACTCTTGACCGCAACGCTTGTGAATCTCTTGAAAAATGTTTCGGTTAAAATCAAAAGACAGCACTAATAGTTCTTCATGTGAGGGTTGCGAGCTTCTGCCGAGGTCGACTTTGCCTTTCATCCTTTCTGGGTCGATAAATTAAGTACTAGTTATGCACTGGGGTCGATGTAATCGTCTTAATCCCTTTGTCTCTCCTTGTTTGTCCTCTCTGTGTTTAGCCCCTTGTGGGTAGAAAAGAAATAAGAATTGTTAGCAGACCGGAAAAGATGCTTTGCAGCATTTCTTCTGGCTTTTTATATTCAAAGATCAGATTCTACCGAGGCCGACTTTGCTTTTCAACCTTTCGGAGTCGATAAAATAAGTAGCAGATAAGCACTTCCGTTGATAAAATGAACTTGCCCCTTCCCCTCAAAATTTCAGGTTATGTTCCTATAGTAACTGTCTTTTAACCCTTTCGTTACTGCATTTATTCTGAGATGCTCTGTGTTTTTTCAATTACTTTAAATATAACAAAGAATTTAGTGAATTAACTTAGTTATCGTTAAGCTAGTGTTAGGAACATAAATTGTGACTAAGGTTTTGTGGAAGATTTTAATTCAAAACTTATGAAAACAAGACATTTGTACTACAGGGCCAGGGTCGGTTTCAGCCGGGTTGGTAACGAAAGGGTAAAGGGCAATTGCTTATGCTATAATGTCGTGTATAACTATACCTTACTCCTGCACGGATCCACTCCGCGAGAATTTACATTCGTTGCACGATTGATATCATGTGTCATTATCTTGCATATATGACCACTTTCTCAAGTACTTGTAGAAAGTAATCATCCTCTCTCGCCACACACGACCACCACCTCAAAGCCGAGGGTATCCTACATAACATTTCTCACTTCATAATTCGTGGTGAATTCCTTACACGAGAAGCCGACAGCCTTTCAAATTGTTTTGCCGTAAATCATTCACTGTATTACGCAGAATGAAATTTCCCTTCTTAATCGATCCTCTGACATAATTTCCACGCGCAGGTATAAGTTCTGCAAAATTCTCATTACCATAAATCCTTATGTTCCAGCCTTAGGAACTAAGCCTCCCTCTATACTTTACCTTTAATGATACTTCCCTCTGAACGACAAAACTTCTACCCTGTCCATTTAGGACTTCCCCACTTTTCTCCTCTTTCCCCTCCTCTCTCGCATGCGCGCCGTACATCCTTGCCCTCTCCTACCACTCTACTGACCTGTATCTCCGGTGCGAACGACGCATTATTTGCATCTCCTATATTTTCTGCTTCAGTCTCTTCTTTCCTTATATTTGCATTTGACATTAAATCATTACCTAGCACCCACTCCCTTCTCTATCTCCACTATTTACTACCGTCCAGTATATCTGGCTATTACCTACTTTTCGATAGACAGTAGGGTGTTTTGAGGGAGATTTGACTGCTATTTCTACCAGGTCTAGCTACCATGTAGAGGTCTCCCTCATTGGCTCATACATAATACATACATACATACATAATACATACATACATACATACATACATACATACATACATACATACATACATACATAAAACAGTAGGGCGTGATTCAAAAGAAATTTGGCTGTTATTTCTACTAGGTCTGGTTACCATGTAGACGTCTCCCTCATTGGCTCATCTAATATATAAAATCCGTTCTATCTGTTTCTTGTGCGCTTATAACTCAAGTATTGGTCATCTGATCACGCTGAAATTTTAAACTTAGATACATGAGAGAGCGGAGTATGTGTGATAATACTTTCAGTTTGAAAGAAGTCTGTCCAAGATATATATTCCTTGAAAAGTCCCCTCTACTCGGACTTGGCCAGGAAGTACTCTCCCTTCCTTACTTTCAACTCCCCCTGTTCGGAACTTCCCAGAAAGTCCCCCTCCTCGGACTTTTCCAGGAAGCACACACTCCACTATTTCCCCTTCAACTCCCTTCCTTGGAACTTTCCAGGAAGTCTCCCTCATTGGAATTTTCCCAGAAGGACTCCCTCGCCTGCCTCCCCTTCATACATCCCTCCTCAAAACTGTTCAGGAAGTCCCCCTCCTTGAACTTCTCCAGGAAGTAGTCCCTCCACTTTCTCCTTTCAACTCTCACACCTCGGAACTCTGCAGGAAGTCTCCCTCTTCGGAATTTTCCAGAAAGTACTCCCTATCCTCTTCAAACCCTTCATCGGAACTTTCCAGGAACCTCCACCTCGGACATTTCCAAGTACTCCCTCGCCTTCAAACCTCCTCCTCGGATATTTCCAGGAAATATACACTCCACTGCTTCCCCCATCGACTCCCTACCTTGGAACTTTCCAGGAAGTCACACTGCTCGGACTTTTCCAGGACGTACTGCAGCCCCTTCCTCCCCTCAACTGCCCATCATCGGAGCTTTCCAGGAAGTCCCTCTCTTCGGAATTTTTCAGGAAGTACTCCCAGCCATTTCAACTCCCCCTCCTCGGAATACCTGGGAGAGATTACTTCCTGGAAAAGATGGGATAAAGGGGAGGATTATTTCCTAGAAGGTTCCGAGCAGGGGGAGGAATTTCTTCCTGGAAAGTTCCGAGGAGTGGGAGGTATTATTTCCTGGAGACTTCCTAGGATCGAGAGGGATTATTTCCTGGAAAGTTCCGAGGAGCGGAAAGTATTACTTCCGAAAACTTCCTAGGATCGGGAGGAATTACTTCCTGGAAAGTTCCGATGATGGGGAGGAGGGGGAGGAATTACTTCCTGGAACGTTCCGAGGAGTGGGAGGAATCACTTCCTGGAAAGTTCCGAGGAGTGGGAGGAATTACTTCCTTGAATTTAAAAACAAACATTAGTTACCCAACTGGATTCATATCAGGCTCCTGCAATTATCATGATCTAAGACTGTATTGACTTTTACATTTTATATTCGGTTGGCAACTAAGTTCACGCTGTTTTTTAAAATTTAAATTTTTTAAAAGCTTTAATAAAAGGTAACAACTAATTAATCGATAATGTATTCACCCTTCTTGTTTACTACTTCTTTCCAACGTTCAACAAGATTTTCAATACCTCGTTGTTAGAAATCACCCGATTTTGACTCGAAAAATTGATCCAACCAAGCTCTCAATTCTGCGTCAGTATTGAACCAAACTCCGTGCATAGCATTTGGAAGAGACCGAAAGAGGTCGAAATCCGTTGGTGCCAAATCAGGAGAGTACGGCAGGTGTGATAACACTTCCCAGCCATGCGTTTAAATGGCATCCTTGGTCATATTGGCGATATGAGGGCGGGTGTTGTCGTGCAGCAGAAGAACTCTATGCTGCCGATTAGGTCTTTTCCTTTGAATAGCCGTGTAGAGTCGTTCCATCTGTTGAACATAGAGTTCCGCGTTGGTTCCGTTCAAGCAATTCGTAATGGATAATCCCTTTCCAGTCCCACCATACGCACATCGTTTTACGCGGATGGAGATCTTGTTTCACGCGCGGTGTCGCTTGTTTACCGGGGCTAAGCCATTCCTTAAGCTCCTTCATATTGATGTATAGGCACCACTTTTTGTTGCCAGTAACGATTCGGTAAAGAAATCGTTGCTTGTGTCCATGAGTTGAGCGGTGCCGAGCAAGCAAAGCAGCGGAGATTGTGGCTCGTTGATTTTTGTTGTTGTCACTTAAAGCATGCGGATCCCATGCTCCATACTTCTGAACCTTTCCCATCGAGTGAAGATGCTTCTCTATAGCAGTGTGGGAGCATTCCATTTTCTATGTCAGTTCCCTTGTCGTTAGATGAGGATTTTCGTGCAAAAGTTGGTTTAATTGCTCTTCATCGAACTCAACAGGACGGACAGAACGAGGTGCGTCTCTGAGGTCAAAATTTTCAATTTTGAACTTGGCATACCAATCACGAGCGGTTATTTCAGCTATGGCACCCTCTCCATACACAGCACAAATGTCCCGTGCAGCTTTTGCGGCCTTAGAACCTTGATTAAAATCAAAAAGAAGGTATCGAAAATGCTCGTTTTTCTTAACTTGACATTCCATTTCAATGATCTGAAAATAAACAAAAATTAACTAAAATTAACTAGAAAAAAAAAAACAAAACAAAATAGATTCAAAAATGATTCAAAAACAGAAGTCTCAAAAAAATTAAAAAAGATTGCAAAATTTAAAAACGCAATAAATTCCAAAATTAAAAAAAAAGACAGCGGTAACTTGGTTGCCAACCCAATATATAGTTTTAATGGTTGGATATAATTTTATTTTATATACTTTTCTTTTTAAATTTTTAGTCAATGAACTTACTGTAATCTTTTTGATATAATTTTTAACCGATTTTTATATACGTTTTCAGGGCAAGTCCTTTGTATTTTCTATTTTTTTATATATGATTTTTATCCGTTTTTCTTTTTACCTTTGAAAGCCATGGTATTATTTATATGTAATGAAGTATAGATGTGTCAACATATAAAGTTCGTTAACCTGAATTTTGAGTGCATGCCATCAAAATGACACCGGGGTAAAATATACGAAGCCCAGTATACCCATCATGACTAGCCGTCTGATAAAGGTACACTAGGCACATGCATCACAACCATATGTGCGCGACATGGTGATCTCATATCAAGATAAGCAGCACATGACCTTGCAGGTGAGGCCCAGTTAGAATTTTCTTTTAGTCGAGTAGCCCATCCCGCTCAAACGGTCCCTGAATAAGGATTGTTTAAGGATGTTGAACGAAACACCCATGTTTCCAGTGGTGAATTATCTCAACCCCAAAGAATCCCTCTCAACACACGGCTATGATGCTCCCCCACTACTTCTGCTCATGATCAGAGATGCACATATTGTCAAGCAAAGCTTTGGTATATTATTATCATTATCATTATTATTATCATTATTATTATTATTATTATTATTATTATTATTATTATTATTATTATTATTATTTGCATATATTTATTTTATTATAAATGCAAAACAACACCACGGAGAAATCGACGTAAGCTTAAATAATAAGCCGCGATAGGTTAACCGCGATATAGCGAGGGATTACTGTACATCCATGGTGCCTTTTGATCTACTTAATCAATAACTCTTTGATGTGTTTAACGATAAATAAAAAGTTCAATAACAATTGCTTTTAAGGTAATGGAGAATATGGGCTTGTTCATGAACGAAATGGAAAGCTGTGGCGAAAACAAATCGTGTCCAATCTGGTTAGTATAGGCGTTATATATAAATCGAAATACATTTTAAGAAACCATGAAAATCAATCTGGAATCAATCAAGAGATAACCATTGCTTTATCGCAGTGTAAAAGTGAAAACAGAAATATCAGTTTGAAATTTGCATAACTGACGCCATCAGGCGATCGTCCTTGAAATTCAAATGAGGAACGTTAGGTTCAAACATAAGAGACTGGAATTAAAGGAGAAAAAGTTCTCATTTACTATTAAGGAATTTAACTGCTGGTGTTAGCCTACCATCAATAATCATTCCTGCAAAACAGATTACAGTAGACACCAGGATTTAAAGGCGAGGGAATACTTGGAAATGTCCGAGGTGTGGGCTTCCTGGAAAGTTCTGAGGAGTGGTTTGAAGTGGATAGGGAGTAAGCGATGCACGAGCATATTACACGTGACCCAATGTCATCAGCGTGTATTACAAAGTTTTTAGCGCATTAAAACAGGTGATATTTAAAGCATCTTCTGAAGAGGCCAGCTGGCAAAATCGGTAGAATTCTGGGCGAAATGCTTAGCGTTCTGAGTTCAAATTCCGCCGAGGTTGACTTTGCCTTTCATCCTTTCGGGATTAGATCAACTGGGGTTGATCTAATCGACTGGCCCCCTCCCCCAAAATTTCAGGCCTTGTGCCTAGAGTAGAAAAGAATATTTAAAGCATCTTCCAAAGCAGTCAGCTAGCAGAATCGGTAGAATGGTGGGTGAAATGCTTGACAGTATTTCGTCTGCCGCTACGTTCTGAGTTCAAATTCCACCGAGGTCGACTTTGCCTTTCATCCTTTCGAAATCGATAAAATAAAAATAAATACCAGTTGAGCACCAGTACCGATGTAATCGACTTACGCCTCCCCACAAATAACTATCCGTGTGTCAAAATTTGAAACAAATAAGGTGGTGAGCTGGCAGAATCGTTAGCACACCGGGCAAAATGCTTAATGGCATTTCGTCCGTTTTTACGTTCTGAGTTCAAATGCCTCCGAGGTCGACTTTACCTTTCATCTTTTTAGAGTCGATAATAAAAAGTACCAGTTGAACACTGGGGGGCGAACAAATCGACTAAGCCCCTACCCTGAAATTGCTGGCCTTGTGCCAAAATTTGAAAGCATTAAAAAAAGAACTGTCTTATATACCATCAAATATGGTGCATTTCTAAGAGCCTTCATCAGCGTCTTGGGGAAATTTCGAACTTGGGTTCTCATTCCTAAAGTATTTTTCGATGTTATTATTATTATTACTAGTTCCGACCCACCTCGGGCGAAGAGTAACAAAAATAAAAATCGACCTCGCCCCCCCCCCCGAGCTAGATATGTCATGGCTGGTGGCAGCTGTCCTCTATGATATAGAGGACACTACCACCATTCTAGATGTCAGGAGAGTGAGGGCGAAAAACTGGTTGGGGATGGGAGTGCTGCTTCTTGCGCAAATTCAGCAAGAGAATATCAGTAAAGTCCCTGATTTCGTAAGTTTGCCGGACGGCACCAGGCTAAACGTTGCTATGGAGGGGCGAAAGCCAAAATGTTTCCTCTGCAGCAGCGAAAGCCACTTAAAGAGGGACTGTCCCATTCACAAAAAGAGGATGGAGGCTTTCAGCAAGAGGCAGCAGCAACAACAACAACAACAACAACAACACAAGCAACAACAACAGAAACAACAAAAACAGCAAGAAACACCAAAGGCTGCCACACCACCAACACCATCACCAACACCAGCACCAAGACGAACAACACCACCCCCAACAACAACAACCACCACCAAACCAACACCGACACCAGTACCTCGAAGATCAACTGCAGCAACATCAACAGCAACAGGAGCAGCGGCACCACCGATACCGGCAGAACCAAAAACCTTTCGTCCTGCTACTGAAGCAGACCCCTCAACCATTCCTTTGCCGGATGAAGAGATCTCGGATTGTGCGAGCTCTGATTCCAACAAAGGAGAATGGAACATAGTGCCTCCAAAGAAGAAAAGGAGGAAAAAACAAAAAGATTTACAGGGGAAGCACGAACAAATAGTACTTCCCAACATCAACAACAACATCAACAACAACACACATTCACAACAACAAACAACAACAACAACACTTTCGACACCACTACTGCCACTGCCACAGACACAAACAAACACAGACACAATTACAGACACGATTATAGCAGTGAATACAAGAAACCAGGAACTGGTTGAGTATTTGAAAGACAAAACAAGCACAAACATTACAGATTTCATAATACCTACACACAACACACCACCAGCACACATTCTCACAATAAAAATAAACAAAACAGTATACAACGAAATTAAACAAATATTCCCTAACGATGTGGGATCGTTAGGGAAAAGATTCTCTCAGAAACTTTATAAAAATATTGTTGAAGCACCCGTGCAAAAGCACAAGGGAGCCACCCCCACCACCAACAACAGTAAGTAGAGCCTTTTTTCTCCTTTTTTTTCCCTAACTTTTGAAACATGGCAAATCTTAGAATCGGTTGCTTGAATGTGAGAGGCCTCGGGTCACCTTGGAAACAGGGTCACCTGTTAAACGACCTGAGGTTTCATGATGTGGATGTAGCAGCCATCAGTGAAACCAGGCTCTCCGACCCGCAGGAACTCGCAGCCCTTTTCGGCGGATACGAGATATTTCTATCTCCGTGTCGGCCGGGAGCGGGCGGTGGTGGTACTGCGGTGTTGTTTCGGAAGGGCCTGGACCTGAAAATAAGGACAGTCTTCTTGGATCCGGAAGGTAAGTTGGTGGTCCTCGACGTGGACGGTAGTGACGGCGGTGCTTTCAGACTGCTGGCTGCCTACGCTCCGACAGGAGCAGGGCAGTCGGATTATTTCAAACGTCTGGAAGTTTTCCTGGGAACATCACACACTCTAGTGCTAGTTGGGGATTGGAACGCTGTCTTAGACGAACGTTTCGATCGGGTGGGCAGGGGAGCGTCTGATAGGAGAGGGGGAGGGTGCAAGAGCCTCGCCAACCTACTCGGCCGCTTTCAGCTGTCCGACAGGTTTCGACTAGACAACCCGAATGTGCCAATGTGGACTTGGACAAACCGCATCGGGTCGTCTAGATCGTACTTAGATAGAGTGTTTTGTAGGCCAGCGGATAAGGACAGCGTAGGGTGTCCACAATTCCACCTAGTCGAATATACGGACCACAAATTAGTGATCTGTACGGTCGACTTAGATAGGCTACATAGACAGGGACCCGGCTACTGGAAGCTGAACGCGTCGTTAACGGCGTGCAAAGCTTACAGAGACCGGATTAGTTTACTAGTTAAGCGGGCGCTCACGGGGGCAATCATCAACAACAACTGGTGGTTTGCCCTCAAGAGAGCAATTAGAGTAGAGTCGATTAGGTATAGTAAGACTCTAGCTATTGAACGTAGGAAGAGAGAGCGGGATTTAGTTAAGAAACTAGACGAGACTCTTGACACTGGCATCGCGACCGACGTGTTGGCGGCAAGGTTGGCCCTCGACCAACACTTCGACGCCAAACACGAAGGTTGCGTTGTCAGAGCTAAGGCACGTTCGCTAAGCGGGGAGGGGACTAGAGCCGCTCGATGGGCCCGCGTGGCGGAGGCGAAGCGAGGCAACAGAGCAACCATTCGGTCTTTGGTGGACCAGAACGGGTGCGAGGTTACCCAACCGAAGTAGATGTGTATGGTGCTTCAGCGGCACTTTGCTCAACTGTTTGGGACGAGCGGTGGAACGGACAACGGTGCAGACTTCGGTGTGTACCTGGACGGCCTACCGCAACTCTCGGACAGCGAGGCAGAGTGCTGCGAAGGACCGATATCTGCCTGGGAAGTACAGGAAGCGATGAAGAGTTGCACGAGAGGTAGATCGCCGGGTTTGGATGGTCTGCCCTACGAGCTTTACTTTTCAATGCCAGACTTGTTTGCGGAACTGTTGGCAAACGTCTACTGCAACTGGCAGCAAAACGGGAGAATTCCTGCTTTTGTCTGTCGAGGGGTGGTGGCTTTGCTAAAGAAGGACCCAAACAAGGGGGACGTTATAGGGAATTTCCGGCCCATCACTCTGCTCAATGCAGAGTTGAAGATTTTGGCCAAGGTGCTAGCCAAGAGATTGGCGCTTGTCGTGGACAAGCTGGTCGGCAAGACGCAGACATGCGCCGTGCCGACCAGGTCGATACACGACAACCTCCATCTCATGCGCTACATCATAGAGAGGGTGGGTAACGACGCTGGCGCGGGTGGGGCTTTGATCAACTTGGATCAGAGTAAAGCCTTCGATAGGGTCGACCATCGGTACCTGGCAGCTGTCCTCAGGGCAGCCGGCTTCGGTCCAGTCTTCCGCGGGTGGATCGCTGCTTTATACAGCAACATCTGCTCGGTGATACGGGTGAACGGTCACCTTTCGGAACCGTTCGACATCTCGCGTTCGGTCCGCCAAGGATGCCCTCTCTCCTCCCTCTTGTACATTTTGACTCTCGAGCCATTACTGCGCAAGTTGGAGGCTTTGAGGGGTATCCCGCGCGATCTAGGAGGCGGAAACAGCGCGTCTGCTTATGCCGACGACGTCACCGTGGTGGTGTCGAGCCACAGGCACATTGGCCTGATTGGCGAGACGCCAAACCAGTACGAAGCGGTGACAGGGGCAAAGATTAACGCGGAAAAGTCTGTGGGCTTGCAACTGGGCACCTGGAGAGGCAAGCCCATGCCGTCCAACAGCGTCGTAGGGCGCTGGACAGACGGACCCGTTAAACTGCTAGGGGTCTGGTTCGGTCCGGACCTCCAGGTGGATAAGAACTGGGAAGAGGTGACGAGCAGGGTGGCACGTCTCACCAGAAATGGGCCGAGAGGAAGCTGTCCCTGAAAGGTCGGCGGAGGTGGCGAATGCGTACATCGCATCCGTCATCTATTACCGCTTGACCGTCGTCCCTTGTCCCGACCGCTGGTTGGCCAAGCTGGTACGCCTGCTCTTCGACTTTTTGTGGAAGGGTCAGGTGCCACTGGTCAGGCGATCCATCTGCTGTCAACGACCGCTGAACGGAGGCATTGGAATGCCGTGGTTGCTGTTGCGCAGACATGCGCTCAGGCTGCGGCATCTCAAGCGCTTCCTAGACGGTGAACAGGTGTGGTCGTCTTTTGTCAGACGCGATTTTCCGCAGCTCGTCTCTTTGACGGAGCTGCAGACCTGGATCAAACGTAGACCGAGAAAGGGCGCTTGGCACCTCGAGTGCCGTCAAGCCCTCTCCGCCCTCCGTCAGGCGGGCAATGCGATCGGTTACAGCTCCACTCTAGCGTTCTATAGAGGGTTAGTGGAGGAAAAATGCGACGACGTTCTCGGGGAAACTCTAGGCGTTGAAGACGACGAACTGAGCGGTCTGTTCGGGAGGACTTTCGGGCCGGGGCCGATGGATAATTTCCAGAGGTCTCTCGCCTGGCAGTGCTACCGAGGGGCTCTGCCTGTTCGAGATAAACTCTACCGGCACGGAAGTGCCGTCAGCCGGGCCTGCCCGAGGTGTTGCCAGGACGACGAAACCGTTCTGCACGCACTCGTTCAGTGCCCGAGTATTGCTGAAATATGGGTTTATGTCGAACAGCTACTGTCACGTGTAGGACGGATCCGACTATCGGCCGAATCCATAGTGAAGATTGCCCCGCCGACCTCCTTTAACAAGGAGGGCGAGGCCGTTTTCTTGTGCCTAGTGGCTGTGGCGAAAGAGGTCGTGTGGTGGACTCGTTTGAAAGGGCTAAAGACAGACACTTTCCTCTTTGGTCAAGGCCTCATCAACTTTTTCAAGTTTCACTTGAAAAGGAAGATGAGGTTAGAGAGGAAAGTGCTGTCCGATAGCAAGTTTTATGAAAGGTGGGTGAATTGTGCGAGACTGGCCTGTATAAATGGACCAGTTCTCAGGTTTCGCCTGTGATTTCAAAAAGGTAATGTAAAAGGAGAAGAAAGGGGACTCTCTACACCCCCTTTTTTGACCAGGCTCCCGTTGGCTTTTGTAGGGTTTTTTCCACCAGGAACCTTTCGAAACGTCTCCCCCTTTTGGGAGTTTTTCATTGTTTTATTATAATTATTGTTAATGTATTTTTACACGGATTTTTTAACAAACGGACAAAACCCTTTGTAACCTTTCGTCCTGTCTTGTCCTGTAATCATGCGTGTCAGCCCTTGTGGCCAATAAAAAAGAATTGATTATTATTATTATTATTATTATTATTGTTCAGGTCACTACTTGGAATCGAACTCGGAATCTTGGGGTTAGTAGCCCACGCTATTAACCATTATGCCATAAGCCCGAGGCGTAGTGGTTAATAGCGCGGGCTACTAAGCCCAAGATTCCGAGTTCGATTCCAAGCAGTGACCTGAACAACAACAACAACAACAACAATAATAATAATAACAACATCGAAAAATACCTTAGGAATGAGAACCCAGGTTCGAAATTTCCCCAAGACCCTGATGAAAGCTGGAGGGTATATCAGCTGAAACATTGTGTTAACAACAAATAAGATGAGGACAAATATCCTTAAAATGTAAATAATGTAAATAATTCCTCATCTCTTAAAAATGGAACTGTAAGATTTTATTGTTAAAATCTAGGTGCATATAAATACATATATGTAAAATTGTGTGTGTGTGCTTTCCCTTCACACCGCTTGAAACCGATGTTGGTTTGTTTACGTTCCCATCATTTACCGGCTCGGCAAAAAGGGAACCGATACAACAAGGAAGTACTGGGGTCGATTCATTTGAGTAAGAAATTCTTCAAGCCTATGCCCCAGCATGGCCGCAATATAATGACTAAAACTAGCGAAAGATAAAAGACTGAGGATAATTGTAATGTATTTCATCAAGTCGTATGAGGAAACAAAGTCAAGATTCGTGAATACCCCTCCCCATCCACCGCCCCTCATTACATTTCCAATATCATCGTAATCTGTAATATCTGAAATGGATTTGCAGAAAAATCTATTAAGAAATATCAGTTTTTCAGAAAGTTATGAAGAAACAAAATCGGGTTTTGGGGAGGGGGAACATTCTGCAATATTTCTTTACTACCCACAAGGGGCTAAACATAGAGGAGACAAACAAGGACAGACAAACGGATTAAGTCGATTACATGGACCCCAGTGCGTAACTGGTACTTAATTTATCAACTCCGAAAGGATGAAAGACGAGGTCGACCTCGGCGGAATTTGAACTCAGAACGTAACGTCTGACGAAATACCGCTACGCATTTCGCCCGGCGTGCTAACGTTTCTGCCAGCTCGCCGCCTTATAATTATGCCGTCGAACTGTGCATGTGTGGACACGGTTGAGATTACAACGGATAAGCAGGATTTACTTAGAATATCTATAAAATCAGAATTATACATTGTTTGTTAGACTGGTTAGACGTAAGATCGATTACCATGCACACACATATAAGATACAGATGGTAAACAACTGGCCACTTCTTGAGTGGCTTTTAAATTGCATATAAGACGTTTCTAAAGAAACAAACATTAATTGCTGACATGCTCATATGGTTTCACAGCTAATTGCATATTGATCGATTTTGATTTTTAATATATATCTATAGGCTTAGGAAGGCGGGGAGCTGGCAGAAACGTTAGCACGCCGGGCGAAATACTTAGCAGTATTTCGTCTGCCGCTAAGTTCTGAGTTCAAATTCCACCGAGGTCGAGTTTGCCTCTCATCCTTTCGGGGTCGATAAATTAAGTACTAGTTACGCACTGGGGTCGATGTAATCGACTTAATCCGTGTGTCTGTCCTTGGGGACAAACAAGGACAGACAAAGGGATTAAGTCGATTATATCGACGCCAGTGCGTAACTGGTACTTACGTCCTCGGCGGAATTTGAACTCAGAACGTAACGGCAAACGAAATATCACTAAACATTTCGCCCGACGTGCTAACGTTTCTGCCAGCTCGCCGCCTTTGATGTATGCTTAATTGTCACATGCCTGTGTTTGTGTTAGTGCGTGTGTGTGCGTGTGCACGTGGGGGAGTATGTGTACGTATATATACACGTGTATATATGTGAGTGTGTGTGTATACTGATGCATGCGTGTGAAATGAGGTAGAATGCGTTTATCTGAAACTGATTTTTAATTGCACGTCCTGAGTTCAATGTTCTCAATCTTATCGCTGATATACACGCGATATACGTCCATAAGTACATACATATAGACATATGTTTCTACATATAACTATACACACACACATACACACACATGCGTGTATGTGTATTCATACACACATACACACGCGCATGCATAATCTGACAAGATTGTTGTTCAATGACTGACATCAATAAAAGTCTTTATATGTGTGTGTGTGTGTGTGTGTGTGTGTGTGTGTATGTTTGTGAGTGAGTGTGTCTGCGTGCGTTTGTGTGTGTGTATGTTTATATATGTATGTTTATGCATACATATATATAACATGTATCTATTTGTATGTCTGTGTTTGTTTCCACCCAACCATCGCTTGACAACCGATTCTGGTGTATTTACACCCCCGCAACCTAGCGTTCGGCAAAAGAGACCGATAGAATAAGTACTAGGCTTACAAAGAATAAGTCCTGGGTCGATTTCTTCGACTAAAGGCGGAGCTCCAGCATGGCCGCAATCAAACACCTGCAACAAATAAATGTATATATATATCAAATATATACATTATTTGATAATCAAAGAATGTATATCTGTATTTTAATACTTTTGTGATAACCAGTTCTTAACACAACAAAGCTTCTGCAAAGCTTCACATTTTACTTTTGACAATCTTTTTCTAATAAAGTGAAACTGGTCAAGTGAATAAACATCTTTTAAAATTGCATTTTCAAACTTTCTTTCATATATATTTCCACTCGTGCGGTACCTTACAATTTCACTTTGCTATATATATACATACATACACACACACAAACACACACACACACACACACACACACACACACACACCCACACACCCACACACATACATATATACATATATATATCTCTCTCTATATAAACGGCAGTTTGTCTGTCTGTGTTTCTGTGTGTCTGTTTGCTTGTACCCTCACCCTGACCACGGCTTTCAACCGATTCTGATGAAACTTGACACACACATAGCCCAATGTCATAATTCAAAACTAACGCAGCGAAAATTTTGAAAAGTCCCCCCAGTTCTGAAAAAGATCGATAAATTCAACATGGGGTCGACAATCAGAAATACAAACCACAGATGGTCATGGGGACGCAACTCGATCTTTTTAACTATCAAAAAAAATTTACCATCTTTTTTTCCCATTTTTTTGCTATTTTTTGGCTATAACTCTCAAAAAAATCCTTTATAGTTATTTCCCTTACAAACCCGA
Source organism: Octopus sinensis (assembly GCF_006345805.1). Taxonomy (NCBI): domain Eukaryota; kingdom Metazoa; phylum Mollusca; class Cephalopoda; order Octopoda; family Octopodidae; genus Octopus; species Octopus sinensis. The sequence continues at coordinate 75,464,253 of NC_043004.1, read as the reverse complement.
GCAACGCCGGGCGATACTGCTAGTATATATATATATATATATATATATATATATATATATATATATATGCATATATACATATACGAAGTACGAGGACATAGAATATGAAATGTTTATGCGAACAACAAAGAACGACCCTTCATTAGTTGTCGGCTGTGTTTCTAATCCGTATTACACATACACACATACACATACGCACACGCACTCATATACGTATGTAAGTGAGCATGTGTGCGCGTGTTTGCGCATTTGTGTGTTGGTGCGTGTGCGCGAGTGTTTAAGGCGAAACCTCGCTGTAACTTCATTGTCGTTCACGACTTATTAGTTTATTGATACATAGTGACAATAATAACAACATCACCAACAACATGATTATCGATCATCAAAAAGAAAAGTATAAATTCTCTGGATTATCTGCAGCACTTCATTATCATCTTAATCGAACGAAAAGTTGCGGAAGAATTGAAAAGGACAGCACTAAGAAGACTTTACACTATACTTGTGTGAATATAAGGAGTCAGGTAGGAAATGATATATTTATTATTTTAAGGCGGATTTCGTCTGCCGCTACGTTCTGAGTTCAAATTCCGCCGAGGTCGACTTTGCCTTTCATCCTTTCGGGGTCGATAAATTAAGTACCGGTTACGCACCGGGGTCGATGTAATCGACTTAATCCGTTTGTCTGTCCTTGTTTGTCCTCTCTGTGTTTAGCCCCTTGTGGGCAATAAATAAATAAGAAATGCTTAGCGGTATTTCGTCTGTCTTTACGTTCTGAGTTCGAATTCCGCCGAGGTCGACTTTGCCTTTCATCCTTTCGGGGTCGATAAATTAAGTAGCAGTTGCGTACTGGGGTCGATCTAGTCGACTGGCCCCCTCTACAAAACTTATGGGTGGTGTTATTCTTAGGACAGGAGCCTAGCTGGAGTTCCAAATGTTTAAGGGTTTTCGTCGACTTTATCAACACCCTTAGTACAGAGTCGGTTGAAAATGCCAGCAATTCAAGAAGTCGCCTATCTCGTGTCTTCATGTCCTAGAGGACCACCATGACACATGTTTGAGATGTTCTTAAGTGCAATGAGGAAAATATGACGTTCTGGATTCAAATTTCGGACATCAACTTTGCCTCTCATCCTTTTGGCGGTCGATAAAATAAATACCAGTTGTGTACTGGGGTCGATGCAATGGACTGGCACCCTGCCCCAAAGTTTTAGGTTTTGTGCCTATAGTAGTTAGAATATTTTGGAGAGATTTTTTTTGTGGTCTACGGATCCCCGGTGGTCCGCAACGGTAGTACTACTGGGGGGGGTCTTTCAACCCCCGCCACATAAATGTATATATATCGATATCTTAACTACCATATCACCATCAATGAACTATTGTGTATCATATTTGCACGAGTACAAATATGTTGAATGAGTTTATTTATTTCCTCCGCCAAGGAGGGAGGTTATGTTTTCATTGGCGTTGGTTTGTCCGTCTGTCTGTGTACAAAATAACTCAAAAAGTTGTGAACGGTATTTGATGAAACTCGCAGGAAAAGTTGGTAATGACACAAGGAACAGATGATGAAATTTTGGTAGTGATCCGGGAATTTTAATGGATTCTTGAAGGATTTTTCATTTGTTATGTTTACTTTACATGAAGTATTACAATGTTATATTCTTTGATTATCTCCCTTGAAAACACGTTCATCGTTCCCACGTAACCTATGGTGGCGTTGCTGTTTCCTAAGTTTATTTTCGTTTCTCTGTTGGTAATTTTACTCGCGTATCTATCTTAAAATATGCTGCTTGGCGGAGGTCTGTGGAGGATGACATGCAAGCCTTGACTATTGGGATTGACTCAAAAAGCTCAGGCATTGCTCCCTCCATTGCCGCTGTGAGCTCTACATCATCTGTATAATGTGGAAAATATTCCATCAATATTGTCCATCTTTAAAATTCGTCCGAGGCTTGGCCCCCGTGCCATCAGTCCACTATAGAAATGTTCGTGTCATATCACAACACTATGACAGAACTAGTTCACCTCAATTAGCCCGGCTCTCTTCAGCATCGTGCAAGACACACGTAAAGGAGGAAAGAGACTTCATGGCATTCAAACGACCCCTAGATGATTACTCCCAACAAATACCAGATAAACCACCCTCATCCAGCTATGTCTATGAAAATAATAACCCTCTGCTTGAATGGACTACGGTTCCCCAGAGGTGACTGTGTATCTCTTCCAGGTGGAGCTATTAAACTAGACATGGACTGAGTCAACTTCGGTTGAAACTTATCTAAGTAATCTAATCTAAGCTGTAACCTTTTAATCAAAGCATGACAACGTGGATAGAAGCTGATATCTTAACATTTCTGATGATCTTAAGTATAAAAAAAATTATTAAAGATTCATATAGAACTACATTCAGAATATGTCTATAGACCTGGTTTCTATCCTCAAACTATTCCGTTATTCTTTTTTATAAAGCACTCCGAAATTAGAAAAATCAAAAATCTGCAACAATCTCGGTCCCATGAGTATCGGATAATGGATTTTCAACTGTGTAAAGAAACTGATTGTGGTGATCGTAGTTTTGACGGTGATTGTGGTGAAAGCAGAGACAGTGTTGATGATGACGATGATCGAGATAAGTATGGGAGGAGGATAAAATAGTATCGGTGGTTATAATGGTGACAGGAGCGGTGTGATGTGTGACGCCGAGTGATGGTGGTAATAGTGGTGTTGATGACAGTGTTAGTTGTGTGATGGTGGTATTGCAGTGGTTATACTGGTTGTGGTGGTGAAAGTGATTGTCAAGGTAACCGTCATTTTTGTTGTTGTTGTTAAGCAACAAGACGGGTAAGGGTGATTAGGTGATGGTCTAGGGTTTAGGGGCGGAAGACTCCCAGACCTTTGAAAAAAAAAACATTGATCGTTTTGTTGTAGTCGAAGGCTCTTCGTTGACGCCCGACACCACTGGGAGGTGGCCCTCGAAGTCGCTGGAAATGGAGATCTCTTGGTCCAAATTCTTGGACGGCAGGTAACTAGAAGGCGGCGAGCTGGCAGACACGTTAGCGCGCCGGGCGAAATGCTTAGCGGTATTTCATCTGTCGCTACGTTCTGAGTTCAAATTCCGCCGAGGTCGACTTTGCCTTTCATCCTTTCGGTCTCGATAAATAAGTACCAGTTTCGCACTGGCGTCTATGTAATCGACTTAATCCGTTTGTTTGTCCTTGTTTGTCTCCTCTATGTTTAGCCCCTTGTGGGCAGTAAAGAAATATATTCCATAGCCTCACCCTCCACCAAAAAAAAAAAAAAAATGATGAGAGTATAGTTAATTTAAAAACAAAACAAAACAAACAAAAAACTTTATTATACGAGCTATCGAAGGAATCTGTGTGTGGTCTTTAGTGAAAGCGAGTCGCTCTGTGGTTAAACTATTCAGCTCACGATCGTAAAGCTGTGAGTTCGATACGCAGCGACGCGTTGTGTCCTTGAGCAAGACACTTTATTTCACGTCGTTCTAGTCCACTGAGCTTGCAAAAACGAGTTGTACTTGTATTTCAAAGAGACAGCCGTGTTATATTCTGTGTCAAGCTGAGTCTCCCTGAAAGTACGTTAAGGGTACGCGTGTTTGTGGAGTGTTCAACCACTTGCACGTCAATTTCACAGGAACGAAATTTGTCTAAGGGGCGCAAACCCAGTTTTTCAGGAGGATGTTCAAAGCATTTTCATTATTTCACCTATCGCCACAAAAAAAAAAAAAAACAACAACAAAAAACGAAAACCCTTTAGTGGATCCATTTGCACCCCTGCATCACCTCTTTCCTAGCCAAATGTATTTATTTTTTACTCTTTACAGATATGGAAATATCGTCATCATATACAGACAGGAAGTTATCTCCTAAATTTATCAAAGAAACATTGATACTTGTTATTATTGCAATGCAGTTTCTAGGAAATACAGAGTCGGCCGTGACAGCTGCTTATAGGAAACTACCCGAGAATAAGAACTTTAAAAGTGTTCTAAACACCTATCCTGTTCTACAAGTCGATGATCTAGCTCATTGTGCCATGCTTTGTAACTATGAGTACGATTGCGCATTCTTTAAGTATGCGAAGAGAGACTGTAAAATGTTTCACACCTGGAAAGACAATATCTATACTGTAGACGAAAGTGGAAGCTCATCTTATTATTTAGTTGAAGGTAAGACACAAAGTAATGAATTATACTTATTTTAATTAACATTTTCATTTGATTTACGGATAGCGATAAAAATATAAAGCTATAGAGCTCTGTATCAATGCGCAGAAGAAAGATACCGAAAGCAGTTTGTGAATTTCGTCCATAGTCCAAAGTATAATGATAACTGTTTCTACTCTAGGCGCAAGGTCCGAAATTTTGGGGAAGAGGGGACCAGTCGATTAGATCGATCCCAGTACGCAACTGGTACTTAATTTATCGACCCTGAAAGGGTGAAAAACAAAGTCGACCTCAGCGGAATTTGAAATCAGAACGTAGTGGCAGACGAAATACCTATTTCTTTACTACCCACAAGGGGTTAAACACAGAGGGGACAAACAAGAACAGACAAACGGATTAAGTCGATTACATGGACCCCAGTGCGTAACTGGTACTTATTTAATCGACCCCGAAAAGATGAAAGGCAAAGTCGACCTCGGCGGAATTTGAACTCAGAACGTAACGGCAGACGAAATACCGCTAAGCATTTCGCCCGGAGTGCTAACGTTTCTGCCAGCTCATTAAGAATAGTTTTGTCAGGTAGATTTTCTTAGAAACTGTTAATGGCACTCCGTCAGTTACGATGATGTGTGTTCCAGTTGATCCGATCAACGGAACAATCTCCTCCAAAATTTCGGGCCTTGTGCCTAGAGTAGAAAATATTGTGCATGAACGATATAGAATACATGATCGATGTTAGAAGAAAGAGAAAGAAAGAAAGAAAGAGAGAGAGAGAGAGAGAGAGGAGAGAGGGAGAGAGAGAGAGAGAGAGAGAGAGAGAGAGAGAGAGAGAGAGAGAGAGAGAGAGAGAGAGAGAGAGAGAGAGAGAGAGAGGGAGAGAGAGAGAGAGAGAGAGAATGCTTTTAAACGATAGATCAAAGTTTGAAGACTGTTGATGTGTGATTGCCCATCAGGTTAGCTGCTATTTCATAACTATAATTTAGAATTGTAGGTTTATGATGGCATTTCCTAAAACTTACAAAAAGAATTCTAATGAAAAATAAATTTAGGTTCTGTGAAGTGTTAGTAGATGCTAAAGACCAGCACCAGAAACGAAGAAGAACTCAGTCCTTTCGATGCAATTTAATAACATTCAGAATGAATCTTCTTCAAAGTTTGTCAAAGACTAAGATAACCAAGAATTGCTTCAGCGTGGGCGTTTTGCAGAGCAATGACCTTCCTTCTCGAGCTGTTTACAGCCGCAAATGTATTTCAGTGTTCCGTACCGAAAATAAATTTTCGCTACAGTAAAACCTTTTATGGCTGCGAGCTGGTAGTATCGTTAGCATGTCGTACAAAATGCTGAGTGGAATCTCCTCCCGTTCTTTAGGTTAGGTTCAAATACCGCCGAGATCAGTTTTACGTTTCATTACTTTAGGGGTCGACAAAAATAAAGTATCACTCAAGTGCTGGGGTTGATATTATCAGTTAATCCTTTCCTCTCAAAAATTGCTGGCTTTGAACATGGCAAAGGATAGGAGTCCCGTTCAGGGGAAATATAGTGATTTTGGTTACTTATACGGCATGGAAACTGGATTACGGGCCTTATGAGTCCTAGGGTTCATGAAAAAGCAAAAAAAGCAAAAAAATTCTCGATTTCTATTCGTGAACGATTTAATTTGATGTAAAATTTTTACTAAATGTAAATTATGCATCCGTTGAATCTGTTGCGGTGATTCGAGACCGAATCTTTGGATACGCGCTCAGACATCACGAGCACACCCTATAGTTTTCCGTGATTGATCTATTAACCAACCAATCAGCGTAAAGCAATGGGGTCGGCAGGTTTTCTCGAATTTGACTCCCAATCTCCAATAAAAATCACCAGGCGCGCATTTTTATCAGCAATTAAATACTCAAGACCCCGCTCTCTTTCCCTTTCTCTGTCACAGAAACTCGCACACACAAACACACATTTTGATATTACATTGTATGTGTATATATTAGTAATATATATTAGAATATATATTAGAAAGCGGCAAAGAAAGATGGCGCAGGTAGGTGATAGGAGCCGCCATTGCCACAAATATAGCACAGTTGTTTCCGGTTATGCTAGGCAAATCGCATGTTACTGTAGCAATAGCTTATAAAGTCCAAGAAGCATCTCTCAGTATGTAATTATTGCTGTTATTATCTCTAAAAGGCCAACGCGGTTTGTCTTCATGTGCGATAATAAAATCTCATGTTAAATGTTAGTGGATGCATATGCATAAAAATTAAACAGATTAGCGAGTTAGAAAATATCTATAAAAGATGAAAGCAATAACTGTACTGAGAAGTAATACTTATCGCCACGTAAACATGGCTGTTCTGTAGGAGCCGACGTTACTGCTATTTTTAGCCCCAGGAGGACGCATCCTCCAGCTGCTTATTTTATGCAATCTGCATCCAATATTTATTGCAAGCAGGGGAGTGAACCCCTACTATCATCCGGTCACAAGACCACCAGACTGTACGGCCTTTGTGGTCATCCTCAGTGATGGATCCTTGTCCTCTAGAAACAGCAGTAGTTCACTCCAGTTTGCAATATATAGAAGAATAAGTGACAGTCATTGATTTGCAACAAGCAAAGTAGCGAGTTAGAAAATCTCGATAAGAGATGAAAGCAGTGTCTACAGTGAGAAGTAATGCTTATTTTTCACTTAAACATGGCTGTTCCGTGGATAGCGACGTTACTGCTATTTTTAACATTGCAAGCTGGATTGAACTACTGCTAGCTCTAGTTGACGAATGTCCTTCACTGAGAATGACCACAAAGAAGTCGAAACCATACGATCAAGTGGTCTCATGGCTGGGAGATAATAGGGGTTCACTCCCCTGCTTGCGATATATATCGGGTGCAGATTACATCGAATAAGCAGCTGGGGGAAGCGTCCTCCTGGGGTTAAAAATAGCAGCAACGTCGATTCCTACGGAACAACCATCATTAAGTGACAATGAGCTTTACTTCTTCATGAAAAATAAATTTTTCGTGATATCAATTAATAATGTCTTGAAATTATTTCCCTTTTCTTTTGAGAGAAGCTAAATATTGCCGTTAAGTTTTTGTTTTCTTTCTCCAAATAAGGGGAAAAATCCATCATATTAAGAATTTGCTTTTCTTTACACCTTTTAACTATATCACCACTTAATATATTAATATATTTCAGATTATAAATGGCACAAAGTGGTTTATCTTGAACAAAATACATCGATTAATCTGAATACCGTATTTACTTATGGAGGGAATAAAAGAGATTATCTTCCAACCAGATGCCAAGATTCATGTCCGGAATATTATCGGAGTAATCTTGCTGACCTGTGGTATTATTTACCTATAAATCAGGTAATAAATTTATAAATGCATTTCTGAACTGTATCGATTTTAAGCTACGGAAATTTAAAGAAAAAGTATCACGCAGAAGTCTCCTTAATGGTTTTGATTTCACAAGGTTTATTGGATTTCGCTTAATCTTCGTGTCAAGATCTGGATTAATATTATAACTTGAATTATTATCCAGCTATAGAAACTGCTCCGTTGTGCAATAATTAGCAATGTTTTTTCTTTTAATTAAGTGTATTCCCAATCCCGGCATTTTGCCGGGCGTGCAAACGATTCTGCCAGCTCGCCTCCTTAAGTGATAATAATAATATCTTTTCTACTATAGGCACAAGGCCTGAAATTCGTGGGAGGTGTAAGTCGACTATATCAACCCCAGTGTGTAACTGGTACTTATTTCAGTGACCCTGAAAGAATGAAAGGCAAACTCAACTTCGACGGGATTTGAACTCAAAACAAGACGGACATAATGTCACTAAGCATTTTGTCCGGTGTGCTAACGATTCTGCCAGCTCGCCGCCTTAAATAATAATAATAATAATAATAATAATAATAATAATAATAATAATAATAATAATAATAATAATAACAACAACAACAACAACAACAGCAATATCGCCTTTGCTCTTTGTATTGTGTATGGTTCCAATTTTATTAGTGCTGAAAAGGGCAAAGGCTTGTTGCAAGTGGGGAGGACGTGAGTTTAAGATAAGCTATCAGCTGTTCATGGATGACCCAAAACTCTTTGGGAAATCTTATGATCAGATTGAGTGCCTTGTGCAGACAGTTCATACATTCAGCATAGATATAGGAGTGGAGTTTGATATAAAAAAATGTGTGGAGTGCTACTATTGAAGAGAATTGGTAAGATCGAAGGAATTATAATACCAGAAGAGCAAGTTATGGAGGAAACTAATGGCAACAGGTATAAGTACCTAGGCATCCTGGAAACAGACTAAATGAAAGAATTAATATCAAAAGAATATAAACGGAGACAGTGTTAAAGACACAGATGAGTGGTAAGAATAAGATACTTGCTGTCAAAACATGGGCTGGGGTAGCTCTGAGGTAGATGTTCTCAGACATTTTGAGTCACTGCTCACCTCATGGCCACATGATACCCTCAGCGTCCCACCCCTATTTTTATGCATAAATAAATATTTTATATTTTACTAATTTATATATACTATGAATCATTTAATATTTAATATAATATTGGGTTGTCCGGAAAGTTCGTGCCGATTTATAGTAACTTACCTTTCGACTTATTTTAGAACATGGTGGAGTCCATAAAATAGGATTTGACTACACCTCCATTTAGAGCACAGTTTAAGCTATCTTTTCGTGGAAGAAGGTTTATGTTTCTATAACCTGTGTTAATTCTGTAATCCTTTAAAATGGAAGATAAGAAAGTTCATTTTCGGTACTTGATGCTTTTCTTTTTCCGTAAAGGGAAAAATGCGACACAAGCAACCAAAGAAATATGCGCAGTTTACGGTGATGTTTCTTTATCTGAAAGAATTGTACGGAAGTGGTTCGCAAGGTTCCGAGCTGGAGATTGTAGCCTTATTGATAAAGAGCGATCAGGCAGACCATCCACTACAGATGATGACCAAATCAAGTCATTCATTGAGAATAACCCACATTGCACAACCTGAGAATTGGCAGAAAGCCTCAACCTATCAAAGTCCGTCGTTCATGAGCACCTGGTAAAGCTTGGGTACACAAATCGAAACGATGTTTGGGTACCACATGAGTTGAGTGAGAAGAACCTTTTGGATCGCATTTCCATCTGTGATTCGCTTTATAAACGGAATGAAAATGCGCCTTTTTTAAAGCAAATTGTGACAGGTGATGAGAAACAGATTATCTACCGAAATGTTCAGAGAAAGCGATCCTTCCAAAAGCGGGTTTTCACCCTAAAAAAGTCTTGTTTTGTGTCTGGTGGGATTGGAAAGGAGTTCTGTACTTTGAGCTTCTCCCAAGTAACCAGACAATTAATTCTGAGAAATACTGCACACAACTGGACGAGTTAAAAGCAAAAATTCAGGAGAAACGTCCAGAATTGGCGTCAGGAAGGGTGTTGTTTTCCAACATGATAATGCAAGACCGCATGTTTCTTTGGTAACCAGAAAAGAATTGCTGCAGCTCGGCAGCATATTCACCAGATATTGCTCCTTCGGAATTCCATTTATTCAGGTCTCTGCAGAATAGTCTTAATGGTAAAAATTTCAATTCCTTGGATGACGTAAAAAGATACCTTGATGAATTCTTTGCCATGAAACCGCCTCAATTCTGGGAAGAGAGTATTTTCAAGATAAAGGAAAGATGGAGACACATTGTGCAACAAAATGATTCATATTTGGTTGATTAAAACTATAATGGCATGTATTTATTGATCTTTTTCTTTCCTTTAAATATCGGCACGAACTTTCCGGACATCCCAATATTATACAACTTGTATACAATACTATAACAATACTATAATAGAGTCATTGCGTCCCCCAATCCACTGCTTTCCTCCCAACGTCTCCATTTTTCTCTCCCGCCCCTTAGGTACCAGCGTCCACCTGGACCGTCTCAACGCCCACCAGGGGACGGTAGTGCTCACTTTGAGAACTTATGCTTTAAGGTATAGTGCTGGTGTGATAGAGCAGAGAAGTGACGAATTTAAGGAGCTGAATAGAAAGGCCAGGAAAACAATGACGTTACAAGGGATTCTACACCCCAAAAGTGACGTGGACAGGTTGTATCTATCGCAGCAGAGAGGAGTAGCTGTGAATTGTACGTGAAGTTTGAGAAAAATGACCTGGCATGATATGGCAGGAGTAAAAAAGATGAAAGTCCTAAGCAGTGATGAAAGAAAAGAAAAGGGAAAATTTAAACAAAACAGACAACTGGAATAGATATAAAAAAAAAAAGAAATGTATGGTCAATTCTTGCGGGAAATGCCTGAAACTGCTGACAAAGATAAAATCTGGGAATAGACTAGGAAAGGAGACTTGAAAGTCGAAACTGAAGACCCTAATCTTCGCAGCCCAAGAACAGGCACCGCGAACGAACTACATCAAGTTCAACTTTCATAAGTCTGTGACTTTGCTTCTCATTCACTCTTTTGATCCTGCTGTGAGGCAATATCAACAATACTTTCTTTGTTCTTCCTCTTTTCTACGACAACAATCCACTGGATGGTCATGTCCCTCGAGATCTTAAATTGTTCGTTTTCTGCAACCATTTCTGGTTGGTGCTCATAGCATTTCTCACTTCTGCTCATGCCATACTTATGACAGAGCTTCCAGTGAAACAATCTGACAATGTTGTTCCTTCGCTTGTACTATTTTTGTTTGAGATGTTGTTGTGAAAGACCAAAACAATAAAGTCTGTTTACTGATTGGCATGAGCATACCTCGTGACCATAATATCTCGGCAAAAAAATTTGATAAGCTCGGGAAATATAAAGATTTGCTAATTGAAATTGAAAAGATGAGGCATCTCAAAAGACGATTATGATACAGATGATTGTAGGAGAACTTGGAATAATCAAAAAAGGAACTGAAAATTATTTAAGAATAATCCCTGGCTTACCATCCATGCAGGAAGTGCAAAAGATTGTGTTAAATGGTACATCACACGTATTGAGAAGAGCATTGTCGCTGTGTATTTTCTTTCCTCTTCCCCTCATTTATTTTATTTGTTTACTCACTAATAATGCGGTTTATTGTTTCACTTTTCTGTTTTCTGTATTGTTTTTTTTGGAGGGGGATTTTTAAGTGCTTCTATGGGATTATAGAAGGTAACGTGGTGAGAAAAGCGAAACAATAAGCCACATTATTCGTAAGGTGTTCGCACAAAAATAGTGCAAGAGAAAACATTACCAGACTGGTTTATTGGAAGCTCTGTCTTAAGTATGGCATGAGTAGAAGTGAGAAATGGTATGAGAAAACGAAGACTATAAGATCTCGAGGGACATGACCATCCAGTGGATTGTTGTAATAAAGAGGAAGAACCAAGTAATTATTGTGACTATTGCTTCACCGCAAGCCTCAGACCAGAAGCACACCCCTCTGTGGTTACGGAGCTCAGGGCTAAAGGTAAAGAGTGAAGGACATATCTTGGCTGCTCAAAATCAGAGCTTATTAGCTTATTATTTATTGACCCCGAAAGGATGAAAGGCAAAGTCGACTTCGGCGGAATTTGAACTCAGAACATAACGACAGACAAAATACCCATTTCTTTACTACCCACAAGGGGCTAAACACAGAGGGAACAAACAAGGACAGACAAACGGATTAAGTCGATTATATCGACCCCAGTGCGTAACTGGTACTTAATTTATCGACCCCGAAAGGATGAAAGGCAAAGTCGACCTCGGAACGTAAGCATTTCGCCTGGCATGCTAACGTCTCTGCCAGCTCGCCGTCTTAATAATAATGATAATAATAATAATAATAATAATAATAATAATAATAATAATAATAATAATAATAATAATAATAATAATAATAATTCAAATTTTTGCCACAAGGGCAGCTTGGGGAAGGTGGTAGTGGGGGAGTCGATTTCATCGACCCCAGTGCGTAACTGGTATTTAATTTATCGACCCCGAAAGGATGAACGGCAAAGTCGACCTCGGCGGAATTTGAAATCAGAACGTAGCGGCAGATGAAATACCTATTTCTATTTCTTTACTACCTACAAGGGGCTAAACACAGAGAGGATAAACAAGGACAGACAAACAGATTAAGTCGATTATATCGACCCCAGTGCGTAACTGGTACTTAATTTATCGACCCCGAAAGGATGAAAGGCAAAGTCGACCTCGGAACGTAAGCATTTCGCCTGGCATGCTAACGTCTCTGCCAGCTCGCCGTCTTAATAATAATGATAATAATAATAATGATAATAATAATAATGATAATAATAATAATAATAAATGCCCTGATGCAGTACCAGGCAGTGGCTCTCATGGCTTCTGATCTTAACTGATTGGAAGTGTTATCATGTACATTGTTTTGTCTTGGTATAAAAGATGGGCTACAGCAAATATTCTGCTCAATACCACAGATTTGCTTGTCAGTTGTTTGACCTTAACCAGTTGAGCATGTCCCTTAGTGGCTGACGATATGTGCATCTCTGATCACGAGCAGAAGTAGTGGGGGAGCATCATAGCCATGTGTTGAGAGGGATTCTTTGGGGTTTGAATAGTTCACCTCTGGAAACATGGGTGGTTCTTTCAACATCCTTAAACAACCCTTATTCAGGGACCGTTTGAGCGGGATGGGCTACTCAACCTGAAGAAAATTCTAACTGGGCCCCACCTGCAAGGTCATGTGCTGTTTATCTTGATATAAGATCACCATGTCGCGCACATATGGTTGTGATGCATGTGCCTGGTGTACCTTTATCAGACGGGTAGTCATGATGGGTATATTGGGCTTCGTATATTTTACCCCAGTGTCACTTTGATGGCATGAACTGCTCTCTCACTCAATAATAATAATAATAATAATAATAAATGCCCTGATGCAGTACCAGGCAGTGGCTCTCATGGCTTCTGATCTTAACTGATTGGAAGTGTTATCATGTACATTGTTTTGTCTTGGTATAAAAGATGGGCTACAGCAAATATTCTGCTCAATACCACAGATTTGCTTGTCAGTTGTTTGACCTTAACCAGTTGAGCATGTCCCTTAGTGGCTGACGATATGTGCATCTCTGATCACGAGCAGAAGTAGTGGGGGAGCATCATAGCCATGTGTTGAGAGGGATTCTTTGGGGTTTGAATAGTTCACCTCTGGAAACATGGGTGGTTCTTTCAACATCCTTAACAACCCTTATTCAGGGACCTTTTGAGCGGGATGGGCTACTCAACCTGAAGAAAATTCTAACTGGGCCCCACCTGCAAGGTCATGTGCTGTTTATCTTGATATAAGATCACCATGTCGCGCACCATATGGTTGTGATGCATGTGCCTGGTGTACCTTTATCAGACGGGTAGTCATGATGGGTATATTGGGCTTCGTATATTTTACCCCAGTGTCACTTGATGGCATGAACTGCTCTCTCACTCAATAATAATAATAATAATAATAATAATAATAATAATAATAATAATAATTCAAATTTTTGCCACAAGGGCAGCTTGGGGAAGGTGGTAGTGGGGGAGTCGATTTCATCGACCCCAGTGCGTAACTGGTATTTAATTTATCGACCCCGAAAGGATGAACGGCAAAGTCGACCTCGGCGGAATTTGAAATCAGGACGTAGCGGCAGATGAAATACCTATTTCTATTTCTTTACTACCTACAAGGGGCTAAACACAGAGAGGATAAACAAGGACAGACAAACAGATTAAGTCGATTATATCGACCCCAGTGCGTAACTGGTACTTAATTTATCGACCCCGAAAGGATGAAAGGCAAAGTCGACCTCGGCGGAATTTGAAATCAGAACGTAGCGGCAGATGAAATACCTATTTCTATTTCTTTACTACCCACAAGGGGCTAAACACAGAGAGGATAAACAAGGACAGACAAACAGATTAAGTCGATTATATCGACCCCAGTGCGTAACTGGTACTTAATTTATCGACCCCGAAAGGATGAAAGGCAAAGTCGACCTCGGCGGAATTTGAACTCAGAACGTAGCGGCAGACGAAATACTGCTAAGCATTTCGCCCGGCGTGCTAACGTTTCTGCCATCTTGCAGCCTTCATAATAATAATAATAATAATAATAATAATAATAATAATAATAATATAATAATAATAATAACAACAACAATAATGATCTTTACTTCTAAAATATATGGTTGTTCTTGTTTCATCTCAAGTCAATTCTTGTCGAACAGATCCATGTTCAAAGGCGTCCAGTATCCTTAATTTTTTTTATATCGAGGACTAAATTTTGCAATATGCTCTCTTTCTTTTTTTACACATGATGGTAGGGTGTGATTTTAGAGGGATTAGTCTACTATTTCTAGCTGTTCAAGTTATTGTCTAGAGGCAGTTTTGCTTTCCTTTTATACGAGCTATTTTGAGTGTTTTTATTATTTTCTTTTAAGGTGAAAGTTGTTTTATACAAACATGGCGAAGCAGTTTTGAATGTGCTGTTTACTGGAAATGGAAGCCGTCTATCAACCTGGTTTAACGGCGGTAGGCTTCTGGACTCTCCATGGGCTGATTTGAATAACGACCCCATGTTAGCCGATAAATTTTCAGTCAGAAGACAATAGTAAGTTGATATATCCTCCTCCTCCCACTACCACCACTACCACCACTACCACCACCACCACCACCACCACCACCACCACCATCATCATCATCATCATCATCATCATCATCATCATCATCATCATTGTTTTTGATTTGACTCAGGTTCGGTCTTATTCCTGGCAGGATTTGTCCCTGTAATCTTAGGAATCTACAAGCTTTCAATGGTCTTTCAAGTACTTAGAACCTTCCTGATAATCTTTCCAGTCTTATAGAGGCAAACTTTCTGTAGAAACTCTACAGGACATCCTTTTCCAATCTCTTTCAACCATTTGTCTGTATATTTGCTTACAGTTCCCAATGCACCAATTATTATAGGCACAACCTTTAGACTTTTCATATTCTAAAATTTCAAATTTTAAGGGATTATATATATACACACACACGCGCACCGTAAAAGTTCATACATACGTCTATATACGCACAAGCACAACAAAAAAAGCAACAAAACAGATAAAAACATAAGGAAGTATACAAAGCGTAAAACCAGAGTTTGTATATATATATGCGTATACATTTGGCGAAAAATGCGAGTGAAGATGTGTACGTTTTCATAGTAACGTATACGTACGCACGTGGGTGCGCGAGCGCACATGTGTGCGTATGAGTAGGCGTGCTTACGTATTTACTATGAAATTTTAACCTTATTTTAATTAGCGGTCATTGGATTAGCGCTTTTATATAAGTAGCGGAATTATAACACGGTAATTTCCCTTTGTATAACGGTCTTTTTTCATAGCGTTTTTAAGATGGCCAGATAACCGAAGAGATGGTGTTGTGGATTTCCACCTCGGCATCCGAAACTCAAAGTTTTATCTTGACTATTGAATAATTGTCACATATTATTTTACAGATAAATTTCCTCTATTTACATAATATTGAGGTCTCTTTCTTTCTTTTGTTATCTTACCGTTTTTACCAATATATATATATATATATATATATATATATATAAATTAGAAAAAACCCTCCTTTTATCATTCAAAATGAACAATTAAATTACACCATCTAGAAAATTACATATAATAGAAATATTAAATATAAAATAACAATAATATACCGATGATTAAGTAACGTGCAAAATAATAAATAAAACGTATATATTTTTCACATTACTTAATCATCGGTATATTATTGTTATTTTATATTTAATATTTCTATTATATGTAATTTTCTAGATGGTGTAATTTAATTGTTCATTTTGAATTGATAAAAGGTGTTTTTTTCTAATTTTTATATATATATATATATATATAATATATATATATTATATATATATATATATATATTATATATATATATATTTTGTGAAATTTGATTTAGTATTTCTAAATTGAATTTTTCCCTGTAAGTTAGGAATAACATTCCCTCAAATTATTATTATTATTATTATTATTATTATATTATTATTATTATTATTATTATTTATTATTATTATTATATTATTATTATTATTATTATTATTATGTATATATATATATATACATATATATATATATATATATATAATATATATATATATTGACCAATGTTTAATTTTAATTTCAGTCCAAATACGTTTTTTATCGCTAAAAATACGAGGAAATGCGAGACGGGCAGTGGCTGGATGCTCATTGGATATAGCGATACTTGCAGTTGGGCTCCAAAAGATACTACTCCATATATGATATATTCAAACAAACCAAATGTAACCGAATGGGCGCAAGGTAAGGATTTTCAAATATCAAATTAAATTTTACTGGCAAACTAGTAAGAGATTTGTATGACGTTAGATAACTGCAATAAAAGAATTCTTGCAGTTCGAATGCTGATAATTGGACACATTTTTTTTAACGTTTTAATATTTATTGAGTAATGGATCCTCCGTCAGTTTCGGCGGTGAATGTTCAGTTTTCTGATGAATGCTGATCGATGACGTCCAGCATTCATCGAACGTCCGACTCATTGAATATAAGTTTATGTAGCTGAATATTCCAAAGGCACACATGTTCTTTGCAAAATTCTCTAAATAGAATCAGTTTGATACAGTTTGTGACAAGGCCAGGTCTTTGAATTGTTAGGTACATTCCATTTGATTGGTTTTCACATAATTTTCGTCTACTCTGTTTCGCCCACTTGAATTAGGTCGACGTTAGTGTAAATACTTTTGCGCAAATTGCCACGACCACCCCCTCCTATTCGTGAAAGGAACTCATTAACCATTCAGCAATTCTTTCGCCCACCATAGGTTATAAAGACATGGTATTTTTATTCAAAAGAATTATAGATTTTTTCACCACTGGAAGGTATTCTAACGTTTTATATCAGACCAACAACTTGGCTTGTTCACTATTATTTGAAAAACAAAAAGAAAACAAACAAAAGAATTACCTGATTTAGATAGCTTCTCTAATCAATATAATATTTTAAAAACATACGAAATTATACCAGTTAAGTGTCATGTAACAGAAAATGGAAGCTGAAGCTACACGATGAGCGTCGATTTATAAACCCATTGTTTGGTTCCTTGATTATGTTAATTTCGATAATACTTTTGATATTCTTGCATAAATTTTAATCTACATTCGGCCACAGAACCAAACTTTTACTCAGGAAAGCTATCATCAACAGAATATATATGATTGATTGATTGATTGATTGATTGATTGATTCTAGTTTCAGCTCATGAGCTGTGGCCATGCTGGAGCACCACCATTTGGTGTTGCTACTTGGTTTTACTTCACGAAAGCTTTTTAGCAACTGCCATTTGGTGCATGAGAGAGTTCGATGCAGCTGCCCTCATCTGCACCTCCTGCCGTGAAGTTGGTTCATCTGGGACACCTGACAGGAAGAGATCCAGTTCCATTTTAAAGACATCTGCATCCACCCCATGCAGGTCTCTCAGGTTCTTCGGGAGGATATTGAAGAGCTGTGGGCCACGGAAGCCCAGGCTATCACAGTATCTTGTCCTACATCTTGATGGCAAATTTGGAGTCCTAGGCACCACGCAGTGGCGCCCAGTTCTGGCATTTGTGTAACTCTCGATCCAAAGTTTGGGACACGTCCCTCCAGGATCTTCCAGATGTATATTATGGCATATCTTTCCTGCCTACGCTCCAAGGAATATAGTTTTAATCTCTTGAGTCTTCCCAGTAGCTTACATTCTGCATAGAGGCTATCTTCTTCGTGTAGCTACGCTGGATCGCCTCGAGCTCTGTGATCAACTTGACACTGGATGGTGACCATAACTGAGAGCAATAGTCAAAGTGGCTTAGGACAAGTGTCCTCCAGAGGACCATCATGGTTTCTTGTTCTCTTGTTCTAAAGGTTCTGAGAATCCAGCCAGCCAGCCGTCTACATTTTATTGCCAGTTTAGCAACATGTACATGAAAGGTCGCGTCATCACTCATGTGAATACCCAGGTCACGCACTGATTGTGCCTCTGGGATTGCAATCCCTTCGGGTCCAGTGTATTCATTGGGTGTTGCATTCAGTTTTGCATGCTGATAGTATAAAGCTTGAAACTTTTCAGCATTGAACTGCATGCTATTCTTTTCAGCCCACTTGTATATTTCGTCCAGCTCACATTGTAGGTGCTTAGTGTCTTCAGGGTTCTGTATTGCCTATGAAACTTTTGTATCATCTGCATAACTTGTGATCGTGGCTCTCTGCGTGGCTGAGGGCATGTCTGAGAGGGCCATTATGAACAGTAGTGGTCCCAAAACAGTGCCCTGCGGAACACCGCTCACTATTTGTGTGTTAATTGAAGTGACCCCATTGGCTGCTACCACCTGACTTCTATTCTTCAGAAAGTCATGAAGCCATTCTCCCAATTTTCCAACTATGCCAAGATCACGCAGTTTGTGACATATCATTCCATGATCGACTTTACCAAAGGCCTTTGCAAAGTCGAGATATATGACTTCCACATTTGAGTGGTTGAGCAGTTGTTTCAGCACCCAGTCATAGTGTTGTAGGAGCTGAGTTAAACAGCTTCTTCCTGGTCGGAAACCATGTTGGGTGTCAGGCAGCAAGTCATTTTCTTCAAGGAAGGTGATTAATTTCCTTCTGACTATTCGTTCCATGACCTTGCTGATGTGTGAGGTGAGAGAGATAGGTCTGTAGTTCTTGGCCTCTGCTCTGCTACCTCCTTTATGAATAGGGCATATTTTACCTTCCTTCAGTTTTTTTGGAAGTTTGCCAGCTGCAAGGAAGCTCTGAAAGAGGATCTGCATTTAATATATTCAATGTTAAAATATATGAGCAAATCAAGCTGTTTGGAAAATAAACAACATGTTATGGCAAAGTCTGTTTTATGCTTGTAGTTCACAAAACTGAATTTTAAAGTTTTCAGCAAGGCTCTCCTCATACAATTTTATAATCCTTATTAACTGAATTTCTTATGACAAATCTTACACTAATTTCACTGGATTCTAGTTTTTACCTTTCTCATTGTAGGTTATGGGACAGCAGATGCAGTCGGTGTATTTATATCGCTGATACCAGATCGTCCGTAAGATTAGTGGAGATAGAACCCATATCCTGTATATTAAACCTATTTTATTCATCTTTGGTCGAAGTGAAAAAAGGCAATTAATTGCCAGAAAAAAATTATTTTGTCTTACTAATGAATTTTGGACTGTATGAAAATGCTAATCCTCATTATAAATCTAGATTAAAGCAACCGTATTTGATGGCATAAAAAAACGCACGGGTATATTTGACGTACACTAATTTCGGCAGTGGCTATTCAGAGAAAAATGGTTTTAGTGCATTAAAGCATGTAATATGAGTCCAACTTAGTGAGGGCGGGCTGTCAGAATCGATAGCGCGCAGGGTAAAATGCTTCGTGGTATTTCATCCATCTTTAAGGCGGCGAGCTGGTAAAGGTGGCGAGCTGGTAAAGGTGGCGAGCTGGTAAAGGTGGCGAGCTGGCAGAAACGTTAGCACGCCGGGCGAAATTCGTAGCCGTATTTCGTCTGCCGTTACGTTCTGAGTTCAAATTCCGCCGAGGTCGACTTTGCCTTTCATCCTTTCGGGGTCGATAAATTAAGTACCAGTTACGCACTGGGGTCGATATAATCAACTTAATCCGTTTGTCTGTTCTTGTTTGTCTCTCTGTGTTTAGCCCCTTGTGGGTTGTAAAGAAATAGGTATTTCATCCATCTTTACGTTCTGAGTTCAAATTCTGCCGAGGTCGACTCTGACTTTCATTCTTTCGGGGTCGATAAAATAAGTACCAGTTGAACACTGGGATCGATGTAATCGATCTTCCCCGCCCCCTAAATTGCTGGCCTTGTGCCAAAATTTTGAAACCAATATTCGCCCAATATGGCATATAGGACCCAAGATAATTTTCTGGGAGTTTTTTTTTTTTTTCGGAAGAAAGTGTGCCTTCTATGCTGTCAAATACGGTAATTAAATTTGTCTTCTTTTTATAGATTATTAAATCTTAGCTGCTTTTGCAGTACCTGTACAGTACCTGCATAGCGTTTATATTCTTTAAACTACCTTTTTTATTATGGAAATAAAGCTTTAGAATGTGAGTATTCTTTTGAATATTAGAATTAAAGAATATTGTACGTATTTATGTAAAGAAGCGACTTGGCAAAGCTTCGGCTGTTTTCCAGCGCCTGAACCCTATATGATCCAACTCCTGTATCAACGTAAGCACTGAACTCCGTCTTTTCACATCCATTGCTAGGCTGACAACAATGGACTATGTCTGTGAGACGTGAATAAAAACCAGCAGAATCTTTATTTACAGAACTGCAGATTTCTTCCCCAGATGTTGCTTTAGGTCTGTAGCGTAGACCCAGGTGAAATTCATCTCTCCCATTTATTATATATACGTGCAAGGCGGCGAGCTGGCAGAAACGTTAGCACGCCGGGCGGAATGCGTAGCCGTATTTCGTCTGTCTTTACGTTCCGAGTTCAAATTCCGCCGAGGCCGACATACACACATACATACATACATACACATACATGCATACATACATGCATTCATGCATGCATGCATACAAACAAACAAACAAACATATGTATGTATATACAGTGTTGGTCAAAAGTCACCCGACAGTAAATCGTATTTATAAATAAATGGTATTTATTCCATATATACTATTTGTAATTCTGTTTTGACTCGAATGGAAAAATGTGTCGCTCAAGAAGGACTTCAGTTTGAACAATTTTCATGAAGTTTCACATTTAGATGCTTTCATTAAATTCATTCAGTTGTTAAACATAAATAAATCTTGAAATTAAATGGTTTTGATTTACTGTCAGGTGACTTTTGGACAACCCTGTGTATATATATTCTTTTACTTGTTCCAGTCATTTGACTGCAGCCATGCTGGAGCACCGCCTTTAGTCGAGCAAATCGATCCTAGAACTTATTCTTTGTAAGCTTAGTTCTTATTCTATTGTTCTCTTTTGCCAAACCGCTAAGTTTCGGGGACGTAAACATACCAGCATCGGTTGTCAAACACAGATACACAAACATACACACACAACACATATATACACACACATACACACACACACTTACCCCCCCCCCCACATATATATACGACGGGCTTCTTTCAGTTTCCCTCTACCAAATCCACTCGCAAGGCTTTGGTCAGCTCGAGGCTATAGTAAAAGACACTTGCCCAAGGTGCCACGCAGTGGGACTGAACCCGGAACCATGTGGTTGGTAAGCAAGCTACTTACTACACAGCCACTCTTGTATTTGTATATGTTTAGTCAATTCAAGGATATGTTATCTTCATTAGGGATTAATAAATCCAAAATTTCTGTGGTTTAATCTCCATCACTTTAGAAGAAAACTCCTACGATGCGTTATGGATTATTATATTCAGTAAAATTAATAATGTAAGAAAATGGAGAGTTGAGGATGTATAGTTAAATTATTTGCATGATAGTTTACTATAAAGATATAAATACAATTAAATTTCTAAAAAACACAACTTCTATGTAAAGGGTACCTACTGGCATGGTGACATTGGGACAGGCTGTAGATTTGCTCATCCCAAATCCCATATGAGCAGTGTTCATCCCACTCACCTGAAGACCAGGAAGAACAGCCTCCAACAAAACAGCATCAGATCACAAGTCACAATGCCCCCACCATGGAAGTGTGTGGATGGTGCACGCACTGCTCCTAGGAGAAAATAAATTGTCGATGCAGCGCAGATAGTGGCTGCTGAACAACAGGCTTTTTTGCACAGAAGATTGTAAAGCAGCTGACCTGGCTTCACCAGACATCCAGTATGAGGAACACTTACCATTATCCATAACCACCCCAGACAGCAAAGGAACCGGGTTGGCCACCTCTAACACCTCTTCGCATATCAGATCAGTGACCGCTACCGACACCCTACATGTCACACCAGTATTCTTTTTGATCATCGGGGGCTTCGTAACGTCCCAACAACGCAAAACAGTACATGAGAGACTTAGTGGCATATCAAGCAATGTGAGTGTCATTAACGGAAACACATCTGAATGTGGACGTATCAGATGCTGAGAGAAAGGACTCATGGTGAAGTGGTAATGTACATCCGGGAAGATGTCACACCTGTGGTCCTGCTGTCACAAACTCAGTCTGTGACACTCTGGTGGTGCACATTAAACAGATGAATCTAGTAATATGTACCATGTATCGACCACCAATGCTCCAAATCATGGGGATTCATTTGAAGAGAGTCTCCAAGAAATGAAAGAAGTGTTAAGCAGCCTGGATGACAGCCTGCACATACTTATTTTAGGGGATTTCAACCTCCCTTATGTCAAATGGCTTGAGGGTCACCTCTCAGGTATGTCACTGCATGTCCCGAGGCATGCAGAATCTCTGCTTGACCTCACTAACATGCTTTTTATGGAGCAAATAATGTTTTACCCCACAGGATGAAAAATGTCCTGGACCTCTGCTTCACAAACAACACGGTGCTCATCCATAATGTTGGGTAGACACCGACGATTTTCACGGACTATAACTTAATAGAACTAATAATGTATGGTCCGCAAAAGACTACAGACATACAGGCTACTAGAAGCCCCAACTCCTTTCCAGCTGGAACTTCCACAAAGCTGATTGGAAGGGTGTCGAAAAAGAGGCCATGGAACATAACTGGTCTGCCAGTCTCTCTACAGAAGCCTTTGCCATAAAGTTACAGCACTTTATGACAATCATGCATGAAATCTGCAGTAAGTTTACTGCAGAGAGAATGCCAAGCCTGCAGAAAAACATAATACCCAAGGATAGTAGGATTCTAATGAGACGACGTGCAAAAATCTCAAATCGTCTAAACGGGCCACTAAAGGATAACAAACAATCCTACCTCAAACGAACATTGCTCGAGATTGAAAATGAATTTACACGCTCCCATAAAAAAGAGAGGGCAGGAAAGGAGGCCAGGGCTGCCAAAAAATATTAAGACAAACCCTAAAGCCTTCTATAGATATGCAAAAGAATTTGATTCAGCACGGTACAAATTTGGGGATTTACTTGAAGAAAATGACTCACCGAGTGGTTAGCTTGATTAATAAATAACTGGTACTTTAATGCAAGGACTGAAGACATTGGCAGATACCTCTTCTTCTATTAACAAATATATTGTGCATTATAGTACATACATGCAAGGTGTTTACCTCTGCATCCACACAGAGTTGGTCGAAAATCTGTAGATAAATTTTGTTGAACATTAAAACAAAACATTGTTAATGCACTGGTAATTTGTAAATCGAAATGGCTGCCAAGAATGCGTTATTTATGCAAATCAGTGTATCCAATTTACTTAAGCCTTTAGATAGCGAATTTATTAGCATTATCTTTTGTTATCTAAAGGCAGCAAGCCGGCAGATTCGTTTTTAGAACTTCTACCTTGCACATTTATTCCATTCACTTATAAGTAGTCTATAATTGAAATTAAAATAACCGAATTTTATATTGAAAACTCCATTTATCAAAAATGCGCGCAAAATATATACACAGACATAAAGTTAAATAGAGAAGCAGAGAGCGAGAGAGAGAGAGAGAGGGGGAAGAAGAGATATGAAGAAAAGAGAGAAGATGAAAGAGAGAAAGAAGTGAGAGATAGGAAGAAGAGAGAGAGAGGAAGTGAGAGAGAGGAAAAAGTGAGAGAGCGGAAGAAGATAGACAGGAAGAAGAGAGAGGAAGAATAGGGAGAGGAAGAAGTGAGAGAAGAAGAATTGAGAGAGGAAGAAGTGAGAAAGAGGAAAAAGAGAGGGAGGAAGAAGTGAGAGAGAGGAAGAAGGGAGAGAGAGGAAGGGGAGAGAAAGAAGAAGACAGAGAGAATGAGGAAGAAGATACAACGAGATATTACAACTGAACATACTTGACGTAAACACATGAACATACAGGTATGCGCACGCGCGCATAGACACGCTCTCTCTCTCTCTCACACACATACATACACTCACATGATGGAGTCTAGTGTGGAAGACGATATAGGAGTGTTTTCCTGAACCACCTGAGCGGTGGATTTGCTTCCAGTGATCAAATGTGTTGGCTGACTCCCTCCATGGAACCGTTCGATATATTGCCTCTACAGGTGCACAAGTGTCACGTGACGAAATGATCGCTGAGCAACGTGAACTGCAGGGTTTGGCTCATGAGAACAACACATCGCTCGCTCCGAGAATCGAACCTACGATCTAACGATCGTATCTACCACACTCACTACTAGGCCACACACCTCTCACACACTCGCAGATGGCGGACTGCCACATAGTTTCCGTCTACGAAATTCTCTCTCAGGGCATTGGTCAGTCCGGGACCATAATAGAAGACGTTTCTCCGATGCACTTCTCAGTGGGACTGAACCCGAAACCACCTGGTTGTAATGCGGGCTGCTTAACCACACCGTCATATCTGTTCTTAAACTTTTTTGAAGATATTAGAGTGGGATTTGAGATTAATTTGATTGCTGTTTCTAGCAGATTGACCGACCACGTGGAGAAGGTAACAAACGTCTCTGCATGGACTTATTATTCTTTTTTACGACACTTTGCACCAATGACACCAACGAATTGGTCACAAAACCCAGAAACATATATTCAGTTAGACATTTCATTTCATTTCAAAATGTCACGATATATTTCTTTTTATTCCCTAATGACACGATTCCTCTGGTGTTTGGTTGGCTCCCATTTCTAACGACGACTCGGTGACAGTCTCCTTCTTACAATTAATTAAATAGTATTTCAGTTAATTAACTTTCTACTATCTCCAGACAGTAACATGTATCGCGAACGCAAACGCACACATACATACGCAGACACATATATATTACCTTCCTTCGCCCTGCCCCTCTCCCACTTTAGATAAAGCGTACCATTCACATACAGCGAATACGTTGATAATACCAACAGACCAAGTTGCTTGCTCTGCTCGCTTTTCTCTTCTCTCTCTCAGTTCTGCTTTTAATTACGAAAAATTAAAAGAAACGAAATGCAAAACTCTCTCGTACGTTGACTCTAACAGTAAAATTCGCACGTTTCGATCTTATCGCAAACTGGTTCGATCTCTTCAAGTTAATGAAGGCGTTATTTAGATTCTTTTATTATTTTCTACAGGACCAATCTTGATGTATATGGCCTAGCTCTACTCCATTATTGCTTTTGATTTTAGCCCACAGGCCACCCTACAACCTTATGATTGGTGGAGAAGAGGAATAGAAAATCAAACATTGGATTCAAGATAATAACAGATCTGGAATCGAAAAATGAGTTGTGCAAAGGAAAACGGAATAAGCTGGAAGCTGCTACGAATGCAGCTAGAGGTGTAAAGAATTTGGATGTAGGATTGAAGATCCGTCAAGATGAGAAGAGTTTGAAGAAGTCGAATCAATGTCATTTGACCGTGAAACTCGAAACATATAATCCCAGGAAGTCAAACTGCTGTGGCTTGATAAATTCTTCAGCTGGAGCTCTTTCAAAGCCTTTAGGTGAAGATGCCTCTTCGCCAGAAAAGACGATGAAGAAACCAAAGGTTTTGTGCCCAGCTGCAAATGAGAAGGCTAGTGACAAAACTTTCGAAGAGAGTGTGCAAAAGGAGCCCTAAAATGAAGGGAACAACTCAAAACAAACCGAACGAGCTCGCAAGCACCTGTCTATGAGGCAGGGGTTGAGTCATTAGTAGTAAAGGAGGGTGGTACGAAGGAAGCAGCTTTTAAGTCCAGCGGAAGTAGGCGGCAAAGAAAAATAAAACAGTTGAGAGAAGAATTTACGGAAGCAGTGGAAAGAGGCCAAACTCGAAGAGAATCCTGTATGAAATTCTAAATAAAAGGGGTCGTAACATGCAAAAGAATATCAGGTGTGTTAAAAGAAAAAGAAAGGAGAGTAAACGGGTGAGAGAGCTATTCCTTAAAAATCTGATGAAGCTATTTGCAGAGGCTAACTCGATGGACATATCAGTCGCTCCAGTTTGAAACTCCCAACAAAGTCAGGAATCAAATTTCAGTTCGGTAATTTCCGAAATAAAATAAATTGCTCAGAGAAGAAAGCAAGAGCGAAGAGTACACCTGAAGGTGATGGTTTACCATATAAAGTGTACAATAATTTGCAAATATTTCTGGCTGGGCAGAATGAACTATTTATTTGGTCAAGGATGCGAGTTAAAGCAAAAACGTCATGCAGTCTGACGTTTGTTAAAAGTTGGCAGAACTAAGGGAAGTTCAAAATAGCAGGAGAAACCATGCGAATTATTAAAGACAAACCTGTAAAAAGTTTAGGACAGTGGTATGCCGACTCGTTGTTCGATAAGTGCAAAAGCGTTAATATTATGGCACAAAACGAAGATGGGTTAAAGCAATAAATAAGTGGAATCTATCTGGCAAAAACAAGATTTGGTGCTTGCAGTTTGATCTATAGTCCCATCTTGCGTGACCCCTGCTCAGAACGAAGTAGCCCTGTCTTGAAAAGCGATCACAGAGTTTACATCTGGAAATGAGCTTTGTCTATCTCGAACGGTTAACAGTTCAGTGCTACATCGAAAGAGAGGCTCTCTTCTTCAACTACCTTTAGCATCAGTTGCTGAGATCTACAAAACTGGAAAGAGGCTGAAGGAGTCTGATGACGTAGAAATAAGAAACCATCTTCCAGATGTGAAAACTTCACGAAAAGTTATCACAGAGAGAGAGAGAGAGAGAGAGAGAGAGAGAGAGAGAGAGAGAGGAGAGAGAGAGAGACACAGAGAGAGAGACAGAGACAGAGACAGAGACAGAGAGAGAGAAACTGAGGATACAATAGCATCACTTGGACATCTGGACATAATGGGAGCAATTCAAAGCAACCGGAACGATATTGGTTGTTGTGTATTTAAACTATTTTCAACGATGAAATAGAGGGAACGTAGAGTCGCTGCTGGGGACCAAAGGTCAAAGCTAGAGAAGCAGAGAAAAGAGAACTGAGCCTTACAAATTCCCTTAGCATGGTCAAATGACCAAATGGGAAGGAGAGACTAATGAAAGAAAAGTGAGTCGGAATGAGATCTGGATGTGGAGCACATAACGGTTGAGCTTCTTGCTTCGAGCTATGATGTTCTGCTCCCCATCCCCACCGCAACCTGCTGAAATGGAAAACAACAAATGTTAACAAATGTAGTTGAGGAAAAGTTGACTCGTTAAAGTATATTCTATCTAACTGGTTAATGGCGCTGCAAAGGTATACATGAGGTCCTGAAGATTCTCTACGGTGCTGCTCAGAAACAGAAAGAAATGATGAATAGTGGCAAGAAAGCGCAGAAGAATGGCAGGAAATGTCTCACCATATTCGTTCCTCAGGGTCAAGACGGATGTCATAAATAGGAGAAAGCCGTGAACGACGAGAACTGGGATGTAGTTTGAGAGATGGCAGTGAGTCTTATTATAGAATGTGAACGCCTCTTTCCAGTGTCAACATGTAAGAAGCCTGATATGGCAATATCGTGAGAGGAACGTAAGATAATACACCTAGTTGAATTAACTGTTCCACATGAGGACAGTATTGATACCGCTCAGGTTGGAAAGGACGAGTTTATAAAGTGCTACTAGAAGACTGTAATGATACTGGTTCGAGTGCCGTGCACTTCCCTGTGGAAGTTTGATGCGTCAAGCGAACGTCATCTTGAAAGACGTCTGGCAACAGTTGAGAGGGCCAGCCATCAGATATGGCTGAATAGAGATGATGAAACCTAGTGGGAGATGTGATGTATGTTTACTTATATAGCAAGTCATACTTGCATGATTCCATGATTTGAATGGTGATGATGATCCCGAAATGGAATCAAGATCGAATATTAGTCAGTCGATCCAATTGACGAGGCTTCACCTCTGTAATCGATCAGTGCATTGTTAGACCGAGAGGAATGCTCCGAATGGTGTGCCTTTTATCCTAATGATTCTAGGGATGTAAGAAGGAAGCAAATTTCATACAGAGACAAAAGTCATTCCCTGCTACAAAGGGAAATCGACCAGTTCCTTAAAATGTATTCACCCCCGGGAGAACAGGAGAAAATGCCGTTTTGTTGTTCAGGAAGAACAGTGGGAGGAGGAAGTATTTTGGGATTATCCGTTTCTTCGCAACAGACTCTGTACCACCTGCTGCCGTTAAAGTTCAATCCGCATTATCAACCAACTTTCAGTTGAAGTCGTACATCGAAACCGTTCCCTTCATCAGCTACATGTATCTGGTTAGTGCTCTGAGGTTTCCCTTTTCCTGAATTTTAAAAGAAGACATGCAGTTATTCGCTCAAGTTATGAAGGGTCCTTCTGTCACTCCCATACATCGCTGCATTTGCGTCGTTCTATTTGGGAACGTTATAGACACGACCTCCGCTCCATACACGCTGGCTTCTGTGTTACGTGGCCAATCAAATATATACCGTAAATTATAGTTCGCTCTTGAGTATAATACGCAGGAGATTTTTAGGGGGCTGTACCTCTGAAAAACCTAAACCTCGTGTATAATACGCACCGCTTCTCTAACTTGAGTCGTGCGTAATTAAGCCAGCAGCGCCTGGTCGAACAAACACTTCCGCGCATGCGTAATACAATAATGGGGATATTCTTAACTGTTATATGGGAATGTAAATATGTTTGCAAATTGTTTATGTTACGTGTTATTCTGTGTTCTGAATACTTTTATTTTAATAAATGTTGCTTACTGCAAGTTATGGATGATTCTTTTATGACTTCATTGCTTTCAGGCTTAGCTTAAGATATTTTCGCGTCTGACATCACAAAATACGTCTGAATAAACATTGCCGGACAGCAAATAGAGGCTCGGACATTGCTTAGAAAATATTTTTCATTTTTAACCTCGTATATAGTACGCACTAGGGATTTTGACCTTTAAATTTTGGGGAAAAATGCGGATTATACTCGAGGATTTACGGTATTTCATATCACTTTACATTGGCGACGAATTGGCTGAGTCGCTGGAGCATTAGAGAGCCTGCCTTGCATTATTCATTCAGGGTCTCTGCGCTTTAAGCGCAAATAACGCCGAGGTTAATTAGCTTTTCATTGTTTCGGTATCGATAAAGTACCACTCTTGAACTAGAGTCGATTTTTCCTTGTTGTTAAGTCTCAGGTTAGTTCTAATTTAACAAAGCCTAGGATCAAATGCGTTCTTTCCGTGACCACCTTGTTTTCAGGATACTCAATCAAGATCTATATTATCAAATTGAATCCTTACTTTTCAAAAGATGGTAGGGTGTGATTTGAGGGAGACTTCGCTGCAAATATTAGCAGACCGAACGACCACATAAACGCTTCCTTGTGGACTACTGTGGTTTTTTTACTTGTTTCAATCATTAGACTGCGGCCATCCTGGAGCACCGGCTTGAAGAATTTTAGTCAAACGAATCGACTACAGCACTTACTCTATCGGTCTGTTTTCCCGAACCACTAGGCTACAGGGACGTAAGCCCACCAAGCGGTTGAAGGGAGACATATACAGACTCAAACACACACACACACACACACACACACACACACACATCACATATACATTTCATCATGCATATTTGGAAACACAGACAGCTATAAAAGCAAGCTTGTATGTATGAATGTATGAATGTATGTATTACAAAAAACAAAATCAAAGGTCCTTCCTGTGCAATAAGTCCCTAAGGCCACTTTCTCGGTTTCTGTGACGTACATATATTCCTTTTTCTGGACGGGATGCCAGTTCGATGTAGAATTACTCCCTTTTGCCCGCTGAGAGTGAACTGGAGAAATGTGTAATGAAGTGTTTTGCACAAGAACACAACACGTTACCCGCTCCTATAATGAGAGCAAACACCATAACCACTCAAGCCACGTGCCCCAACATGTATGTATGTATGTATGTATGTATGTATGTATGTATGTATGTATGTATGTATGTATGTATGTATGTATGTGTATGTATGTATATGTATGTATGATGTGTGTGTCTGTCTGTCTGTCTGTATGTATGTATGTATGTATGTATGTATGTATGTATGTATGTATGTATGGTGAAAATGCATGGCTTAGTGATTTGGGTGTTGCGCTCACGATTTCGCAGTCGTGGTTTCAATTCCTAGACCAGTGGTGCGTTGTGTTCGGTTTCTTTATTAGCCACAAGGGTTCAAACATAGAGGGGGACAAACTAGGACAGACAGGACACCACAGAGGGGACAATACATAGAACGAATATGATGAGATGATTACAAAATAACGGGGTTATGAATGGCTGCATGCGCCCCTCATCACATGCATTACCTATTTCTTTACTACCTACAAGGGTCTAAACACAGAGGGAGACAAGCAAAGACAGACAAACAGATTAAGTCGATTATATCGACCCCTGTGCGTAACTGGTACTTATGGACCCCGAAAGGGTGAAAAGCAAAGTCGACCTCGGCGGAATTTGAACTCAGAACGTAACGCAGACGAAATACCTATTTCCTTTCGGGGTCGATAAATTAAGTACCAGTTACGTACTGGGGTCGATATAATCGACTTAATCCGTTTGTCTGTCCTTGTTCGTCCCCTCGTGTTTCGCCCCTTGTGGGTAGTAAAGAAATAGGTGATTAATTCTTTGGTGTATTTTGCTTAAAGGTTAGTGTTGGAAGTTTTGAAATTCTTGTTGCATTCTTTTCTTTGTCTTATTAGTAATACCGTTCTGCATGTGGTAGACGGGGTGAACTTTTATTTCCCTCTGTGAGGGGGGAATTATTCAATTTTTGGGGCGTTTGTCCGCAATTTATTTTGTTGAAAATGAATACTTCCTCTGCAAAGGAAAAAAAAAACAACTGTGAAATAATAAGAATGTCGACGGCAGAAAAACTTGTCGAACCGGCAAAAAAATACATTTTGCAACTGCGGCTGGAGTGAAAAAAGAAAAACTATGTACTGACAAAAATGAACTAATGCAGTACCAAAACATGTTTGCAAAGAGGGATATGACGTAAAAGCCATCCTCCCGAGTGAAATTATAGAAGAAACGGCAAAAAAATAGTCGTATTTAAAGCTCTTGTTGTAAAAGAAAAGAAACTAGACAAAGCACCAAAAGAAGCTATAGAAAAATGCCTACAGCCGTTCGAGCAGGACATAGAATACTTGACCAGAGGCAAACGATTTGCCACGGTAACAGCTTATTTCAAAAGTGAAGAGAAAGCAAGAACACATTCAGTGCAACCTTTGAGAGGCCCAACAACTCGGGAATATACCCGCATGTGGCCTATGTAAGCTCATGCAGCGCACGAGGAACGGAGAGGTGGTATGCCTTCCCACAGATAAGTCCGGCAGGATGTCAATAGACAGCTAACAGAACTACACCCAGGCAATGCAACTTCACATCACCAATATGAAAGTAACAACTTTACAGTCGCATGAGGAGACAGAAAAGATCCTCAACGCCCACATGATGATGTGGACAATTGTTCTTGGAACCCAGAAATGCGCGGCCAACAATTTCCAAACCTGGAACAACGATATCCCGACACTGTAAGGACTTCGTAAGGACCACAAAGTAACCACTGATTTTGTGGTAGGACCACCAACAAGACCAGTCTGTGGAACGAATATCGCTAGCAACTACAGGATTTCCTACTTCCTCTCAATCAGGATACGCCCCATAATCCGGATGTCACCTGACGTTTGTGACAGCAGGGAAGATCTCCTCAGCAGGATCAACGATTGTAACAACACCTGCGACCTGACAGGATGAATAGTGGGTATCCCTATACTCATCTATCGACGTAGATTTTACGGTAGAGAAGTGCGTGGAGATGATCAACGAGAGCGAAGTGAATTCCGCAATGTCAACACAGAGGAACTGGGCCTTCTGCTTAGACTGACATATGACAATAAATATCTAGATAAACACGACCTTAGAAGTTTCTGCCCCAGTGGTAGACCACTCACAATTACTTCTATGGCTAGAAAGGCCCCTATAGAGAGATGGAGCGGATGGACCAAAGCCATACTGAGCCCCGCAAATGAATATTAGGTAAAGAAAATGAACGCTCATGCACTAGGAGCTAGTTTAAGGGTTACCCTAAAAAGCCATACGTTTAATTTTAACAACAAAATATACGCCCAGGACGAGGGGGCAGCCATCGGGGTTAGTATCGCCGGTGATATGGCCAACCTTTTCATGGTATGGTGGGAGAGGAGGCTTAAGGAACGCCTAACACAGAACTCCATGATCGTGAACATGTACTCTCGCTATGTCGATGATATCAACGTAGTGGTAAAGGCACCCCCGCCAAAAGAGAGTACTCTTGAAGTAGAAATTAATACTATGGTGAGCATCCAGCAAATAGCTAACTCCATCCACCAGAGTATTAAGGTCACGATAGACTACCCTACAAAACACCCTAACCATAGACTACCAGTACTAGATACAGAAACTCTGGCTGGGAACTGAGAATAATAAAACCCGAATCCTTCATTCACACTATGCCAAACCTATGGCCTCCAAATATCTGTTCCACCGGAACTCAGCTATCACGGACAATGCCTAATTCAATATATGGATGGCAGACCTCGTCAGAGTAACGCGAAATGTGTCCCGCATGTGCGACCCTGCAGAGTTAAAGAGACACATACAACATTTCGTTCACCGCATGCAGTTCTCAGGATACAGCCATAAAGAAAGGATCAGAGTATACAAAGGAGCCATGAGGAAAATTGAAAGTATCATACGTAACGATAGGAATAGGATTTGCCCACTCTATAGGAGCAAGTCACGGAACACCATTGAAAGGACTAAGAAGAAAATAGGGAAGGCCAACTCATGGTATGACAGCCACAAATACCAGAGTGTCATGTTCGTCAACACCACCCCTAGAGGCGAACTGGCGTACCGCCTTAGAAGGGCCCTAGACAAACTTAAGCTAAGAATTAAAGTTGTTGGAAGGCCAGGCAACACTATCAAATCCTTAATCGGTAGAACCTACCCTTTTAGTAGAACCCCCTGTACTCATAGGAACTGTACTGTATGTAGATTTAGCCCACAAACAAACCGTAAAGCCAGAAATGTAGTCTATAGTATAAGATATACAGAGGGACGATGCAGTAACAAGACAACGACATACGCAGGAGAAATGGCACGGAGCATAGGAGAGCGGGTAAATAAAGATTGGAGAGAACTTAAGGAAGAAAAGAGCTCATCGGTTCTGTACCAGCATGCTGAGCAGGAACACGGGGGCTCAATCAACAACATAGAAGTTAAAATCTTGTCCACACATAGAACATACGCAACGCTTAGACAAATTACAGAAGCTACACACATAATAGAAGATAAACCTAGCCTAAAGAGGAAACTGGAATGGAACACTAGCACCCCCTCCCAACACACCACAACATATGACAGAATAAGATCCCCATAAACTGATAACAATATATTACAACACATAAAAAAACATAAAATACACAGATAAACAAATGGATTAAAATAACTATATACGTTAACAAAATTAAATTTAATTAAATACAAAAAACAGAAAGAATTTTAAAAAATTGGTATAAACACATGAACAAAATAGGTAAAAACAAATTAAACGAACGTGTATAAACAGGGAATACAGATAGTATAGGCACTTCCCCCCACGCACTTACTAAACATAGATACACATGAGGGTATACGCATGCGCAAATAAAGACACATACAATAGGAATACAAAATACAAAATGGTTGATCATTAGTAAGGAAAGACACACAAATAAGAAAGAAGAAAGCAAAGGACTACTGATGAGGTCATAGAAGTGTGATGAAAGAACCATAGCCGAAATATGAATAATGTAAAAAATAAAATAAAGCTGAAGCAAATTAACACCAAATATATAGTGCATGTGTTTTTATTGGCTAAACTGGCAACATGACCATCCTCAAATACAGCAATGTATATATATATATATATATATATTTAAGTAGGTGAATGAATTATCCTATGTTTATCGTCAGCATGGAAATTTTTGTTTGTCTTGTTGTCGAGAGAGGCTCCCTTTCTTTCCTGATGAGAAGATTGCATAATGCACCCTTTATTCCTTTGGAATGAAAGCATGCTGTCTTCGAAACATATGTCGAGAGTAAAGGAATTTTGTTAACATCTTCGTTCGACTCCATTCTTTCATTAATTCATATATATATATATATATATATATATATATATATATATATATACGACCAAAACGCCACCCTCGACCAATGGACGGTGCTGAGTTGTCAAACATTTAAACCAAATTTTCTCAAAACAACTTGTCCGACTCCCATTTTGTGGCATTATTTCAAGCCAGCCGGTTTTTTTACGCAAACTGCACGTGCATTTTTCTCGCGTACGCGTAGTATCGATCGCAACAGCTGATGTACTTGGGCGTACAAATGCACGTTCCCACGGCTTTATCGGTCGCATTCTCTCCTGGAATCGATTTTTGTAATATTTTCAAGACTCATCCACGCCCTGAAACCGTCGGTATCTACATATCAAATTTGAGCGCAATCGGATGGAGGATGTCCGAGATCCTAGAAGACACACACACAGACAGACAGAACGGATTTTATATGATACACACACACATACACACACACACACACATATATATATATACATTTATAAACTAGCAGAGATACCCGGCGTTGCCCGGTTACATTCAATTGAAGAATTAGACTTTTCTGTTATATTTTATGTAATGAACTGGAATATCTGTTTCGAATTTCATCAAAATTGCAGATGAGGGTTATTTCCCTCTTTACACACCCTAAAAAAATTGTAATCGTGCCACATGTATCCCATACTACTGATTTTTATGCACATGTTCCAAAATTCCAGTCTTATTGATCCTGTTAAAAAGATTTTGCTCCTGAAAAATGAAGGTCATAGAGCTCTAAAATGTGAGAGTTAAGGCCCCTGTTGGGGGTGGGCATCTTAATGTCAACCAGAGAAGTTGAATTGCTGAAAATCTTTTTAACTTGGGTCTTATATCTATTGTTTGAATTTCTTTGAAATAGGAAATATATGTTCACTGGGTTTGTAAAAGAGAGCAAAGCTACAGGAAACCAAAAGACGAATGATCACAATAAGCAGTCAGTTAGCTTACCCTAGTCGTTACCACTCCCAATGTAGGATTCCTCACCATCCAGGTGGCAGGCACAGCCGTAAGTTGCATTACGAATCTATAGCAATTGGAAGGATGTGACCCAACTGAAATCAACATTAACAACTGTGTGACGTGAGGGCTAAGGAGAAATTAAAGTGTCACCTCTGGAGTTTGCAAATGACCACTATACTGATACGTAACTGGACAGAATAAATTTAAAATCTCTAAATGTCTTTGAATAACCAGTCACTCATCTGGGAAGGCCTTGAAATCAATGTTACCATCTGGAGACTGTGTGACCGAGTGATAATAAAAAGACTGAAAAGAGGTCTGCAATCAAATAACTTTACTCAACACTTTGCAACTGAATCAGTGGAGACAAATATGCCTTTCATTCACTTGACAATTTATGCACCACATTGCAGAAATCACAATGTAAGTGTATGTCAAAGCAAACTGTTACACTGTTGTACCATTGAATTAGAAATAATGCCCAACTTTTATGCTCGGGTAACCCCACTGCTTCCAAGAGCACAACTGTATTCGTTTTTGCTTATTGACAAAATTATGGGTGGGGTCTTTCTAACTTTGTAAGAAGATGAAATTTTATAAATATTACTTTATTTGTGTCTAATATCTTTGTTAAAATTTCGTCAACAGCAAAAATATATGAATTGCCATGGGGGTTATGGCCCTTATGCATAGAATATAATTTCCAAATTTCATAAAGATCCATTCAGTACTTTTGACCTAGTTTTGGATCATAAAAGAAATGACTAAAATTTGGGAGTTAAGGCTCCCATTAGGGTGTTATATATATATATATATATATATATATATAAAAGTAAATAAATGGCACAACGAAGCACCGATATTTACTGGAAAATAGCGAACGTATTAAATACGACTCTAATGTACAGCTTCACTGCGTATGTACTAGTAAAAACGCGCGTGTGCAACAAACATGAAAAAAATTGTCTTACCTCTAGGAAGAACATCTGAAAAAGGAAAAACCTAGAAACGGATAATGCAGGACCGGTTTCAGACTCTCCAAAATACGTTTGCCAACGTATATTTGATTTGTCATCATCAGCTGCATAAACCTCGACAACATTTCAAATGTTGCCACATCTATGCCAGTACACTCGTCTGAACGCCAAAACGTTAACAGTAAATATCGGTACTTCGTTGTACCCTTTATTTACTTTTATATGTATAATTTTACCCTTACGGGCTATCCGTTACTGGAAAGCAATACTCTCGTATTGCATTACTATTATCATATATATATATATATATATAAAATATTATTTGAGACAAAACCACTATTTTGCAAAACAAACAAGGAAAGACTTAATCAATACATAACATTTTAATAAATAGTCAAAAAAACCGCCACTACAATCGTTTCTTGTCTTGATCGACAATATATTGGTATTGGCATCCTTTCTGTCTCGGGAGACAATGGAGTTGCGCATTTTTTTTTTTTTTTTTTTTCCTAGGTCTAGTCCGGCTGTTATATTTTATTTCCTGTTACATTTCTTGCTGTGGCTGTGTAGTCCTATCCTGGACAAACACTCCCTCTGGCAGGTACTGCAAATGTAGCGAAGACTGTTCCTGGCTGGTTGTAGTGCCATGGTCTCTTGTTTATGTCTCTTCCTTTCTTTCCATTTCTCCTCTCTCTCTCTGTCACTCCTCTGTATACCCTCTTTTACTGTACGTCGCCATTCTCCACGGTTGCCGGCGACTGCCTCCCAACCGCTAATGTTGATGTTGCAGGCCTTCATATCCCTTTTGCAAACATCCTTGTAACGTAAGATCGGTCTACCCACAGACCTAGTACCCCTAGCAAGCTCTCCGTTGAGTATGTCCTTGGGGATTCTGCCATCTTTCATACGGCTAACATGCCCAAGCCATCTCATACGTCTTTGTGTGAGGAGTGCAAACATGCTTGGTATTCCTGCTTGCCTGAGGACATCTTTGTTGGGGATATGATTCTGCCATTTGATGTGGAGGATTTTTCGGAGGCAGCGCAGGTGAAAGATGTTTAGGCGATGCTCTTGGCGTGTGTATAGCGTCCAGGTCTCGCTTCCATACAGTAGAGTGCTGAGTACACATGCCTGGTAGATCTTCATTTTTGTGCTCTTGGTCAGCTTATTGTTGTCCCAAGCCCGTTTGGAGAGTTGGGCCATCGCAGCAGCTGCCTTGCCAATGCGTATATTGAGCTCAGCGTCAAGGGATAGGTTGTAGGTGACGGTAGAGCCCAGATAGGTAAACTTCTCCACCTCTTGTAATCTGTGGTCTCCAATATGTATGTTTGGGATGTCCGATGTAGCCTGGCCCATGATGTTGGTCTTCTTAAGGCTGATAGCTAAGCCAAAGTCGTTACATGCTTGCTCAAAACAGTTAATGAGCCTTTGGAGGGCTTCTTCTGTGTGTGTTACCAGAGCGGCATCATCAGCAAATAACATCTCCTTGATCAGGACGTTTCTGATTTTGGTCTTGGCACGCAGGCGCGAGAGATTGAACAGTTTCCCGTCACTTCTACTGTGCAGAAACACTCCATCATCTGATGTCTGAAAGGCATGTGACAGCAAGAGTGAGAAGAAGATGCCAAACAATGTAGGAGCGAGGACACAGCCTTGCTTTGCCCCGTTTTTTATTTGGAAGGCGGCTGATGTTGAACCGTTGTGCTGTATGGTGCCTTGCATGTCATCATGGAAAGACTTGATGATCCTCAGCAGCTTTGGTGGACATCCGATTTTTTGGAGCAGGAGGAAGAGGCCTGTTCTGCTTACCGAGTCAAAAGCCTTTGTCAGATCAATGAAGGCCATATATAATGGCATTTTCTGCTCTCTGGACTTCTCCTGAAGTTGGCGTATGGAGAATATCATATCGATAGTTGATCTGCTTCTTCTAAAGCCACACTGCGATTCCGGATAGATTCGAGAAGCAAGTAGTTGTAGCCTGGCCAGGATAACGCGGGCAAAGGTCTTTCCAACAGTGCTTAGAAGGGATATACCACGGTAATTGTTACAATCACCACGGTCACCTTTGTTTTTGTAGAGCGTAATGATGTTGGCATCCCGCATATCCTGAGGGACTGTACCCTCTTCCCAGCCCTGACACAGAAGCTCATGAAGGTGCCGAAGCAGGATGGTGTTTTTGCCGGCTTTGATGATCTCTGAGGGGATGCCGTCTTTTCCCGGAGCCTTATTTCTTGCTAGGGAGTCAACAGCGTTGGTGAGCTCTGCTATAGATGGCGGACTGTCAAGTTCGCACATGACTGGCAAGATCTTGACACTCTCGACTGCAGCCTCAGCCACTGTGGTCTCTCGTGAGTAGAGATCCTGGTAGTGCTCCACCCATCTATCCATTTGCTTGCCTTGATCCCTGATGAGATCTCCAGCAGTTGATTTCAGAGGGGCTGACTTGGTTGCGGATGGACCGAGGGCCTTCTTCAAACCAGCATACATCCCACGGGTGTCGCCCCTGTCAGCAGCTGACTGGATACTCTGACAGATTTCCTGCCAATACCTATTTGCACAGCGTCTGGCTGTCAGTTGGGTTTTATTTCGTGCCTTTCTGAGTTCTTCGAGTGACTTTGTAGAAGAGTCACTCTTGTATTGCACCAGAGCTGCACGCTTTGCTTCGATAACTGGCTCCAGCTCTGAGAGCCCAGCATTGAACCAATCTGGGTTTTGCCTTTCTCTCATGCCGAAAGTATCCAATGATGTCGTATACAAGGCTTCCCTGATATAGTCCCACCTACTTTCAGCAGAGGAGGTTGGGCAGCTACTGAGGGCAACCTTGATAGAAGCAGCAAAACATTTTCGCAGTGTAGGGTCCGAGGTTCTGGCGGTGTTGATGCGTGGTCGGCCCACTTTCTTGGAGCGATGGACTTTTTTAGGGAGAATCCTCACCCTGCTTCTAATTAGTGAGTGGTCTGTGTCACAATCCGCACTGTGGTAACTGCGGGTCAATAGAGTGGAACTCAGAAAGGATCTCCGTGTAATGATGAGATCCAGCTGATGCCAGTGGTGAGATCTTGGATGTCTCCAGGATGCCTTGTGGGATGGCTTGCTGGTAAAGAATGTGTTTGTGATGCACAGGTTGTGGTATGTGCAGAATTCGAGTAGTCTCTGACCATTGTCATTCATGTTGCCAATACCAAAGTGTCCAACACAAATGGGCCACGAATCATGGTCAGATCCCACGCGAGCGTTAAAATCCCCTAGAAGGTAGATATTTTCAGTCGTTGGTATATTTTCTAGGACACAGTTGAGATCTTTGTAGAACTGGTCCTTGGTCTCCTCTGAGCTGTAGAGAGTGGGAGCATAGATGCTGAGTAGATGTACTGAGCCAGAAGAAGTCGAGAGGCGCAGTGAGAGGATACGCTCAGTGCCTCCCGATGGTGGTTCTATTGAGGAGAGTAGTGAGTTTCTCACTGCAAAGCCAACGCCATGTTGACGAGGTTCTTCTGGATCTCTTCCCTGCCAAAAGAAGGTGAGGCCTGCTCTTTGAGTCTGCCGTTTGAGGGAAGTCTTGTCTCCTGCAGCCCAGCAATATCTATGTTGAGCCTCTTTAGTTCACGGTCAATGATGGCCGTTTTCCTTGTGTCTTCAATACTGAGAAGATCGTCAGATATTCCAGGACACATGGTCCTGACATTCCAGCTTGCCAACTGCAGAACTGGTGTTTTCTTGAATTTTAGTTGCTTGCCTGGTGCAGAGGTTGCAGGCCGCTTTTCGAGTCGTACTCTTAGCTCCAAGCACCCAATGGAACAGGCGGCTTGTGGCGGGTCAGCACCTTATTAACTGGGGGCTGCCCAGCTTGAGGTGGGCAGTAGCTAACCAATAGGACACGGAAGTCCCTCCCACCGGCAGAGGTAACCCGTAGCGTCCATATTTTACGCCAATCTGAATGGACTTATCACTCGTAACTGTTACCTCCCGTATTGTTTCTGCAGCTTTTTACAGCAGCACTGAAGTGTCCTCTCCAGTTTTGCGCAGGCCTGGGCTATAGATAAGAAATTCCTGGGTAGCCCAATCGTCAGGTTTCCTCTCTCGACCTTGCTGATGTAGTCCAGTGGAGTGCAGTGCATTACGTTTGGCACCAGCTTGGTTGCAGGAGCTGCCGGAAGAGTGTCGAATCGAACACTAGACCGCCTTCGGGGCTCCACTCCGGATTTCATTGAAGGTTGTCTCCTTTCCGTAACACACACACACACACACACACACATACAAAGATAAATTGATAGATACAACTGAGTGGGCAAACAAAAGTATGAGACACAGCCTAATGCTTTTTTATGTTGATAAGCCTAGTACTTATTCTATTAGTTTGTTCTTGTGAAACCAGTAAGTTATGTGGGTGTAAATAAATGAACAGCAGTTGTGAAGCAGTGATGAGAGCGAATCACAGAGACAATGACACACACATACACTTACATATATACATACACATATATACGATTGATTTGTTTCAGTTTCTGTCTACGAAATCCATATATATTGTTGTTGGCATCCTTTTTGTCTCGGGAGACAATGAAGTTGCGTATAAAATAATCTAGTCCGGCTTTTACATTTCATGACCAAATACATCTCCTGCTGTGGCTGTGTAGTCCTATCCTGGACAAACACTCCTTCTGGCAGGTGCCTGGCTAGTTGTAATGTCATAGTTTCTTGTTAACGTCTTTTCTTGTCTTTCCTTTTCTCCTCTCTCTCTATGTCACTCCTTTGTATTCCCTCTTTTACGGTACGTCGCCAATTTCCACGGTTGCTGGCAACTGCTTCCCAGTTGGTAATATTGATGTTGCAGGCATTCATGTCCCTTTTGCCAACATCCTTGTATCGTAAGAACGGCCTTCCCACAGACCTAGTGCCCTTAGTAAACTCTCCGTTGAGTATGTCCTTGGGGATTCTGCCATCTTCCATACGGCTAACATGTCCAAGCCATCTCATACGTCTTTGTGTGAGGAGTGCAAACATGCTTAGTATTCCTGCTTGCTTGAGGACATCTTTGTTGGGGACATGATTCTGCCATTTGATGCAAAGGATTTTCCGGAGGCAGCGCAGGTGAAAAATATTTAGGCGACGCTTTTGGCGTGTGTATGATGTCCAAGTCCCACTTCCATACAGTAGAGTGCTAAGTACACATGCCTGGTAAATTGAACCATTGTGTTGTATAGTGCCTTGCATATCATCATGGAAAGATTTGATGATCCTCAGCAGCTTTGGTGGACATCCGATTTTTTGGAGCAGGAGGAAGAGGCCTTTTCTACTTACCAAGTCAAAGGCCTTTGTCAGATCAATGAAGGCCATATATAATGGCATTTTCTTCTCTCTGGATTTCTCCAGAAGTTGGGGTATGGAGAATATGTCAATAGTTGATCTGATTCTTCTAAAGCCACACTGCGATTCTGGATAAATTCAAGAAGCAAGTAGTTGTAGCCTGGACAGGATAATGCAAGCAGAGGCCTTTCTAACAGTGCTTAGAAGTGATATTCCACGGTAATTGTTACAATCACCGAAGTCACCTTTGTTTTTGTAAAGCGTAATGATGTTAGCATCCCACATATCCTGCGGGATTGTACCCTCTTCCCAGCGCTGACACAGAAGCTCATGAAGGTGCCGAAGCAGGATGGTGTTTTTGCCGGTTTTGATGATCTCTAAGGGGATGTTGTCTTTTCCCGGAGCCTTGTTACTTGCTAGGGGGTCAATAGCCTTGCTGAGCTCTGCTATAGATGGCAGACTGTCAAGTTCACACATGATTGGCAAGATCTTGACACCCTCGATTGCAGCCTCAGCTACCGTGGTCTCTCGGGAGTAGAGATCCTAGTAGTACTCCACCTATGTGTCTTTTTGCTTGCTTTGGTCCTTGATGAGATCCCCAGTAGTTGATTTCAGAGCGGCAGACTTGGTTGCGGATGGACAGAGAGCCTTCTTCAAACCGGCATACATCCCACAGGTGTCGCCACTGTCAGCAGCTGACTGGATACTCTGAGAGATTTCCTGCCAATACCTATTTGCACAGCGTCTGGCAGTCAGTCGGGTTTTATTTCTTGCCTTTCTGAGTTCTTCGAGTATCTTTGTAGAAGAATCACTCTTGTATTGCATCAGAGCTGCACGCTTTGCTTCGATAACTGTTTCCAGCTCTGAGAGCCCAGCACTAAACAAAATCTGGGTTTTGCCTTTCTCTCATGCCGAAAGTATCTATTGATGTGGTATACAAAGCTTCCCTGATAGAATTCCACCTACTTTCAGCAGAGGAGGTTGGGCAGCTACTGAGGGCAACCTTGATAGAAACAGCAAAACATTGTCGCAGTGTAGGGTCCGACGTTCTGGCAGTGGTCGGCCCATTTTCTTGGAGTGATGGACTTTTTTTAGGAAGAATCCTCACCCTGCTTCTTATTAGTGAATGATCTGTGTCACAATCCGCGCTGTGGAAACTACGGGTCAGTTGAACAGAATTCAGAAAGGATCTTCGCGTAATGATGAGATCCAGCTGATGCCAGTGGTGAGATCTTGGATGTCTCCAAGATGCCTTGTGGGATGTCTTGTTGGCAAAGAATGCACAGTTTATGGTATGTGCAAAATTCAAGTAGTCTCTGACCATTGTCATTCATGTTGCCAATACCAAAACACATACACTTACATATATACATACATATATATACGATTGATTTGTTTCAGTTCCTGTCTACGAAATCCATATATATATATATACATACATACACACACACACACACACACACACACACACACACACACACATATATATATATATGTATACACACACACACACAAAGATAAATTGATAGATACAACTGAGTGGGCAAACAAAATATGAGACACTGCGTAGTGATTTTTTATATTTTGATAAGACTGGTACTTATTCTATCAGTTTCTTCTTGTGAAACCAGTAAGTTATGGGAATGTAAATAAACGAACACCAGTTGTGCAGCAGTGATGAGGGAGAAACACAAAGACACATACATAGACTTACATATATACATACATATACATACAATTGATTTCTTTCGGTTTCTGTCTACAAAATCCATTGACAAGGCTTTGGTTGGTCTGAGGCTATAGCAGAAGACAAATGCCAAGTTACCACACAGTGGGACTTAACTGAGGACCATGTATTTTGGAACCAAGTTTGTTACCACACAGCCACACCTGCACTTATGTATGTGTGTGTGGGTGGATGTGGATGTATGTGTGTATGGATGTATATATGTATACATATATATGTGTGTATATATATGTGTATATATTACATGTACATCTCTCTCTCTCTCTCTCTCTATATATATATATATATATATATATATATATATATAAATACATACATATATGCACACACACATACATACATATACATTTGGAATTTACAAAAGACGAAGACGGGTGTGTAAACAGCAAACAGGTTTATTAGTTTAACGCTCCGGACTTAGGAAAATTTATATAGGGATTACTACTGATTTTAGAAATAGATATAGGGGACATAAGAATTCATTTATTCACCCCTATATAAAAATTCCACGGCATTAGCATCATACATTAACCACCTCATACAGTCTAACATTGAGTATAATTAATGATGATCGATAATTACTGAATCAACACCATAGAACACATATACTAAATCGTATAGGCTTTGCATAAAGGAATCGAGAAGCATACTATACACTAGTAATAGAAATAAAGATGTATTATTAAATGAAATTATAGACATTTTAGTATGTTGTTAGCATTTCTTAAACTTTAAAATTAAATTTTTAAAATATAAAATTGTAAAGCTTTTTGAAAATACTATCTGGATTCGATCCAATGAATACTTATGCACAAATCTAAAATCTTAAATAATTTCTTTCTTATTATAGTATATATCAGTACAGAGTGGAACGTTCCCATTGTGTATAGAAATTGAATATTGAATCACGCGAGGCGCCTGCCGCCACGTGTCGGAACCGTTTTGTAGAAGGTCCGCCGACCCTCAAGTCATGGAGACTTACGCGGGGGTCGCCGCTATGAAGAGTGATACGTCGCTTACAATAAGAGAAGTGTTCTTCAAAAAAGAACAACTAAAAGAATATGAGAAATTCGTTGAAAGGGAGGGTGACAGCGGGAAGCTGGTCCCTCCTGCTGAAGCAAAGGAGAAAAAGACAATAAGACAATAACTTACAGGACACAAGATAAGAATACAAGAAAGCTAACGAGAATAGCAATAGAAGAGATCAAAAAATGTCTGGACGACGTAATGAAGAAGGCAACTTTCGTGTGCAGAGGCAAGAAATATGGTACGGTGGAGGTGAGGTGCGCAACAAAAGAAGTTGCGGCCTCGCTAGCTACCACCGTACTCAGAGCCGAAAACTTTATCCTGTGGCCTACATATAAAGGAAGAAGAGGGGTACGGGTCAAAATCCCAAATGTGCCCCCAGAAGTGAAGACAGAATGGCTGGTAACAGCCATTCTAGGGTCAGC
This sequence comes from Octopus sinensis, assembly GCF_006345805.1. NCBI lineage: Eukaryota > Metazoa > Mollusca > Cephalopoda > Octopoda > Octopodidae > Octopus > Octopus sinensis. The sequence continues at coordinate 75,419,393 of NC_043004.1, read as the reverse complement.
TGAGGAAGAAGTGGAAATAGGGTCGATCAAGGAGACCAACATCGTGAACTGGAAGGGATTCGGGTAGAGATGTGGCTGATGGCCACAACAGAAGATATAGAACGGATTCCCTTCCAAATAGAAGTAGAAAATGAAAAAAACCCTCAGCGTAATTGTGGAGGGGAGAAAGCCAAACTGCTACTTGTGCGGGACAAGAGGGCACATAAAAAAGAAATGTCCGCTATACGAATTCATAGCGGAGTGTGAAAGGGCGGAGGAAAACAAAAAAGAGAAGGAAAAAGAACTCGAAGAAAGGAACAATGCACTAGGAGAAAGAAAGCAAGGAAAAGGAAACAACGGTGAAGCAACAAGAGAAAGGAAATAACAATACACGGAAGGAAAATGAAATCAAAGGGAAGAAATCAATTGAAAAGGAACAAAATTCACAGGGTAGAGAAGTAATAGAGAAAGAACCAAAACAAAATCAAGAGAAAGAAAAGGAAAGTACACTAAAGGAAAGAGAGAAAACAGGAAAAAAAAACAAGAGAAGGAACAGAATCAAGAGAAAAGAAAGGATGGTACACAAAAAGAAAAAGAAACAACAGGAAAGGAACATACGACAGACAAAGAGCTAAAAAGACAAGAGAAGGAAAAAGACAGAAGGGAAAGCAAAAAGAGAGAAATAGAAAAACCGAGAGAGGAGGGTAAAGAGGAAGTAAGTCCGAAGAAGAAAACTAGAGAGAACGCAGGTTCGAGTAGACGGTATAAATTCTATGGAACGTTGGTCCAATACAGGCATTGTGGGGAGATGGAGGAAATAATAAGTGAAACAGAGGGATATTCATGGGTCAGGATGGGCACTGAGTGGAAGGAAACGGGTGCACTGGTCCATGAATACAGCGCCGATGCGTTTATCGAGGCCGCTGGTGTGAACGTGATAAAACATGCGAAGTGCCGTCTTGTAAGATATCCACGTGAGATGGAGAATTACAACGACCTGGTAAAGGTAATGGAACTGATTTAAAATTATATATAAAAAAAACAGAATTAGAAAAGACCTTGTTAAACGAAAGGTAATTTCAAATGTACTTTGAAATATTGAAAATGTATTGCGAAAGCTTTATATTTGAAATTTTGTGAAAAGCATTTTTTCTGTAAAATATTTATTTGATAATGTATTCTGAAATTTTTCTTTTGAAATGTATTTTGGTCGAATGTATTGCGAAATTCTGTAAAATGGTTTTTGTTATTTCCGAAAATATTGTAAGATGTAATTTTGATGAATAGAAATGACGAAATGTAACCACCTGATTTCGGGGATCGGGTGGGCATTACACCACATTTATACATACTTCATAAACTCATTAATTTTATTTTTTTCCCCGATTGTATTGTCCCCTCTATGTTCGCCCCTTGTGGGTAGTAATAAAATCCTTTCATTGATTTTCATTTCTTATTTAAACGTGAACATCTTGAAAATCTTCAGTATCTGATATTATGCTGCCACTTATTCATCGATACGCAGTCGGATTTTCACTTGGCTTTTGTCATGTTATATTGCACGTGAGTTACTGTTTTTTGAATATTGAAGTACGAATCTGTGTTAAACTTTTGTTAAAAATTTGTTGTTTGAACTGTCGAACATCTGGTGTTTAACCAGAAAATATTGTTACTCCCCTCCTGTAAGGAGGAGAAAGTGCTGTGCGTTGTAGCATAACAAAAAAAAAACCCCAAAAAACCTCATTTTTGAAAATTTTGAAAATGAACAAAGAAAACATTTTTTCTTCTGGAAAAATGTATGAATCTCTGACTGACGAAGGTTCGCCTTCTAAAGAAACCGTAGTAGGTTCGCCTACAGTGAAAACCGTAATGGATACGTCCAAACTGAAAGCTGTGATAACAGCCAAAGTATATGAAAGTTCACCTTCTGGTGAAACTGAGAAAGTTAGTGAAGGTTCGCCTTCAAATGGAAAAAAAAATGATGATGAAACAAAAACTTACAACTTCACAGCCGCCGCCGGAAGAAAAACAAGAAATAAAAATGGAGGAAATTGAGTTCGAAAAGTATAAAACAATGTTCAAAAGGGAGGGGAACAGTATAAAGGCAACCCTCCCACAAGAAATTAAGGACAACGCCAAAAAAAAAAAAAAAAGAATTATAATATACAAATTGTATATTATAAAAGCAAAAAAAATAGAAAAAGTGACGAAAGAACAAGTAGAAAAATGCCTGCAACCAATATGGAAAGATGTGAACTACGTGACATGGGGAAAGAAGTACGCTACAATAGCGGTATACTTCAAAGAAGAAGAATTGGCTAAGAAGCATTCCATCACCCCGATAAAAACCAGCGACATAATCCTGCTACCCTCATATTTGGGGCGAAGGACATCCAAGATAAGAATAGAGGAAATTCCCCCAGAAATTGAGGTGAAGTGGCTACTCCCAGCCCTATTAATAGGGCTGCAAAAGAAAATAAATATCATTAACATTACAAAACTTCAAAAGAAAACTGGAGAGGCCAGACGCTGCAGATAACAGTGCAGGCGGCCCCAGAAACTCTAGAGGAGGTCCCGGGGGAGATAAATTTTGACGAAGAAATAAACTTGCGGGTGGTGGTAGAAGGGCGAAAGCCAAGATGCTATGAGTGTGGCGAAAAGGACCACATCCGTGCGGAATGCCCCACCTGCAAGAAAGAGGAGGAAAGAAGAAAGGCTGAAGAAGAGGCGAAGAAGAACACAGAGACAGAAGAAGAAAAGAGAAAAGAAGATGAAAATGACTTCACACTGGTGAGGCAAAAGAAAAAAAGGAAGAACGATGACCGAAACCCACCCATCCCATGTACAAAGAAAACAAACACCCAGGGGGGGAAATCTACCCCACCCAACCACGGTTCCCCACAAAAAGGTAAAAAAGAGAAGACCCCCCCAGCCCAACCCGAATCACCCCCACCCCCAGTGCCAATCAATTCCCTCTCCTCCCAAACTTCTCCCCGTGTTCCCCCCATCATACTCACCGCTGTCCTCCCCCATCACCCCCACAAAGCCCTAAAAAAATTATTGAATTCGTGACAGTTTTTGTCTCGATAAACAAAGATAATGACAGACTAAAAAATCAAATAGACAAAATTCCAACAGCAAAAAAAATACACACATAAAATACTTCCCAAGAATGTTGAAATCTACAAAATAGATAGAATGAACTTTAACATTATAAGAGCGGAGTACTCGGGGGATATTAATGGTCCGTGACTCGACCTGCACGAGTCACTATTTAAAGCGGACTTCCCCCCACGACAAACAGGAAAAAAATAAACAACTAAAAAGGTAAGTAATGTCTCGTATTTATGTAGGGTGTATAAATGTGTATGGCCTGATGTCGAACTGAAAGCAGGGGCGCCTCCTAAATGACATCAGGTCACGAGACTTAGATGTTGTTGTTGCCACAGAAACCTGGTTAAAGGGGCCAAGAGATCTGCTCCCGCTGTTCGACGGTTACGAGGGAATTATCTCTCCGAGCCGTTCGTCCGGCGGAAGCGGGGTGTTGGTCCTGTGTAAAAAGAACCGGTTTTCTGAGAAAAAGTTGATTTTTTTTCAGATCCAGAAGGTAGGCTGGTCGTCGTTGATTTGACGTTCAGTAGTCGTAAGACAATCAGGCTGGTTGCGATTTACGCACCCAACCAAAACAAGGGGCAAAGTGGTTATTTCCGGAACCTTGGAAAGTTTCTGAGTACATCGCATCCTATAGTAAACTTGGGAGATTTCAACACAGTCTGCGATGTGCGGGTAGACTGTGAGGGCTTGCGTACAGATAGGAAAGGAAATGCTTGCTTCCAGGATCTACTAAGACGTTTGAGCTGGTAGATCCATATAGACTGGAACATCCGAACGCTCCATTGTGGACATGGTCAAGCAGCGACGGATCTTCCAAGTCATACATAGACAAGATACTAATTAGAAAGGTAGATAGAAACCTAGCTAAGAGTCCACAGCTCCACATGGTCAGCTACAGTGACCACAAGATGGTCACCTGTAGGCTAGACATAGATAAGACAAATAGAGGTCCTGGTTACTGGAAACTTAATACGTCCCTCTTGGCGATTAAGGAGTACAGTGACAGGATTAGGTTAATGATTCAGAGGGCCATGACCGGATCCATTAACAACAAATGGTGGTATGCCCTCAAGCGAGCCATTAGATACGAGTCTATTAGATATAGTATAGATCTTGTAGCTAGAGAGGCCAGAAAGGAATCAGCACTAGTTAAGGACTTAGAAGAAGCAATGCGAACTGGCACTGCGGCTCAGGTGAAGGTCAAGAGGCTGGTTTTGAACCAGCACCTCGAAACCAAGCACATGGGTTGCATTGTCAGGGCTAGACAACGTGCAATGGGGAGCGAAGGAATCAAGGCCGCGGGATGGGCCCGAGTGGTGGAAGCCCAACGTGGCAACGATGCTACAATTCGATCTCTGACGAACCAACAGGGTAAGTTGATAGACGAGCCCGAGGAGATGTGTCAAGCTTTTCAGGACCACTTCGCCCAACTCTTGGGGGTGGAGGACCGGATAGGGGGAGGGGCCTAACGGACCTCCTCGACGGGCTGCCGCGCCTCTCGGAGCGGGACGCGAAGTGTAGTGGGGAGCCGATCACTCCTGAGGAAATAATAGAGGCCATGGCTGATTGCGGTGCAGGTAAGGTGCCGGGACTGGATGGTCTACCCTACGAGCTTTACAAGAGTATGCCGGACTTGTTCGGGGACTTACTGGCGAACGTCTACGCGAACTGGCAACAGAATGGGTTTATTCCCAGATCTGTGCGTCGGGGAGTGATGACACTAGTCAGGAAGGACCCGGACAAGGGGGATGTCATGGATAATTTAGGCCCATCACTCTGTTTAACGCAGAGCTGAAGATTTTGGCCAAAGGTTATCGAACAGATTGGCGCGTGTCGCGAATGGACTGATTGGGAAGGCACAAACGTGTGCTGTACCAGGCAGGTCCATTCAGGATAATCTCCATCTCATTAGATACACTATAGAGGGAATTAATATCGATTCCGGCAAGAGAGGGGCAGTGGTCCATTTAGACCAATCAAAAGCTTTCGATAGGGTCGACCATCATTACCTGGTGTCCGTTCTGGCTCAGTTCGGCCTAGGTCTTGGCTTCCTCAGGTGGATCATTGAAATGTACGAGAACGTCGACTCGGTAGTTGGGGTGAACGGCTTTCTTTCTAAGCCGTTCAGAGTCAAATGCTCGGTTCGTCAGGGATGCCCACTCTCCCCGCTTTTGTATGTAGTGGCTCTTGAGCCGCTGCTGCGAAAACTGAGTGGCATTCCGAGGCAGCCAGGTCGTGAGATGTCGGTTTCGGCGTACGCGGATGACATCACTATCATCGTGACCGAAGTGGACCTCCTACGTAACGTAGGCAAGGCCATAGAGGTTTACATGACGGTGACAGGAGCAAAAGTTAATCGTGAAAAGTCAGTCGGCTTGCAACTCGGCACCTGGAGAGGCAAGTCGATGCCTCCAGACAGCGTCGTGGGACGTTGGACGGAGGGTCCGATTAAGTTGCTCGGGGTTTGGTTTGGACCAGACCTCCAAATAGAGAAGAACTGGAGCGAGGTATCGATCAGGGTGGCTGCAGTAGTCAAGACCTGGCATTGGCGGTGGTTATCCTTGAAAGGTAGGGCGGAGGTAGCCAATGTGTTTATCGCATCGGTGATCACCTACCGCCTTGCCGTCGTGCCTTGCCCGGATTCGTGGTTGAGCAAGTTGGAGAGACAGCTCTTTCGCTTCTTGTGGAAGGGCTCGAAACCGCTTGTGAGACGCTCTGTCTGTTGTCAAAAACCGTTACAGGGTGGACTAGGGATGCCGTGGCTAATGATGCGCAGAAATGCGCTGAGGCTAAGGCATCTGTGGCTCCATCTGGATGGTGAATGGGTGTGGTCTCCGCTGGCGAAACAGATGTTTCCCAAGTTCACCAGTTTCGGTGGACGGGAAGTCTGGTTTAATCGCAGATCGAAGTTGGGTTCATGGTACACGGAGTGTCGCAAGGCACTCCGACTATTCCGTCGCTCGGGCAATGCCTGCGGCAGTGGTTCTACCGCTGTTTTCTATAGAGGGTTTGTAGAGGCCGGTTGCGATGATACGTTAGGGAAAACCCTAGGTTTCGACGATAATCAGCTGGCCAGTCTGTTCCAACGTACATTTGGGCCGAGGACCCTGGATAATTTTCAGAAGTCCTTGGCTTGGCAGTGTTACCGTGGAGCCTTACCTGTTCGGGACAAACTTGCAAGGCACGGTGGCCAAGTCAGCCCGACCTGTCCGAGGTGTGGGCAAGACAGGGAAACCGTCTTGCACGCGATCGTACAGTGTTCTGAGGTGGAGGAGGAGTACAGCTATCAGCTGAATACATTGTAAAAATCAGCCCACCGGATTTCTTAACAAAAGAAGATAAGAATTGTTTTCTCTCTGTAGTTTCAACTGCGAAACAGTTAGTATGTAAGACAAGGATGAAAGGGATGATAACAGGCGACTTCATCTCTGGTTCTAGTCTGGTGGGTTTTTTTTAATTCCACCTGAAAAGACAAATAGAACTAGAGAGGAGGGGCCTGAGTAAGAAAGTGTTCGATGAAAGGTGGAAGAACGTTGTGAGTAAAAGGTCCCTCATAAATACGAGATAGACCGTAAAGGAAAAAGAGAAAAAAAATAAAATAAAATAAGGTCAAGTGTCGTGGCGGGGTTCGTGGGGTCCGTAGACCGGCCCCACTCCATTTGTAAATTTGTCTAAGTGTATGTATTATCATTCGAAATTGTATAATTATCATCAAATTTTTAATCGACCCCAAAATGCATTATAATGTAAAAATCATTCGTGATTGTTTTGTCCCCTCTGTGTAGCCCTTTATGGGTAATAAAGAAAAAACTTATTTATCGATACTCAAAAACTGAACTTTCACCAAATGGATACTCACTATGTAATGCCTTACTGCTTTTGCTGGATTTTACCTCGAGAAAGGAACCCTGAGGAAAGAGGGCTGAATTTCGAATACTTCGTACAACCACTTTTCTGAAGCGGCTGCAGGTTAGGAAAAAAATTTTAATCGCATCTTTCAATTTAGGTTTTTATATTTCATGTTTATATTCGTATTTCATTGTTATGTTTATATTTGGTTGTCCGGAAAGTTCGTTCCGATTTTTAAAGGAAAGTAAATGGTCACTAAATACTTGCCCTTACATTTTTAATGAACCAAATCTGAACCATTTGTTGCACAATACGTCTCTATCTTTCCTTTACCTTGAAAATACCCTCTTCCCAGAATTGGGCAAGGTATCTTTTTACGTCACCTAAGGAATTGAAATTTTCACCATTAAGACTATTCTGCAGAGACCTGAATAAGTGGAAATCTGAAGGAACAATATCTGAGGAATAAGGAGGGTGGGGGTAACACATCTCAGCCGAGCTGCAGCAATTTTTGTCTGGTTCCCAAAGCATCAAGTGCCGAAAATGAACTTTCTCATCTTTTATTTTAAAGAGTTACAGAATTAACACAGGTTATAGGAACATAAACCTTCTTCCACGAAAAGATAGCTTAAACTGTGCTCTAAATGGAGGTGTAGTCAAGTCCTATTTTATGGACTCAAGCATGTTCTAAAATAAGTCGGAAAATAAGCTACTATAAATCGGCACGAACTTTCCGGACAACCCAATATTTCTATATTTTTATCATGAAACTCTTAATATAAATATGTGGATATTCGTATGGAATAAAACCTCATGTGCTACATCTGAATTTTCTTGTCTGAATGTTTTAAGACAAATATCCGAAATTTTTATCGTATACCACATTTTATTAATACTTTGTCTCATATACGGAGACAAAAATGTACTATATACTGCATGTTATCTCCATTAAAATTCCCGAATTATATACATGATATATATATATAATATACACACTGGCGAAAATATATCTAAGACCGACGATAAAAGTTCTATTTCTTACAAAATATATATCTCAGGTCATCCCATAAATTCTGTCCGAATTTTGGATAAAGAATACAAGTGATCAAATGTTACATTTAATTGAAAGTTAATCATCAATGTACTTTCCCTGATTATCTATGACTTACTTCCATCTATTTACAAGCTTTTTAATCTCATCAATGTAAAACTCTTTTTGTTTCAAAGCGAAGAACTCTGAAATGTCAGGTTCGACCTCCTCCTGGCTTGCGAAAGTTATGTCCCCCTAATAATTCTGTAAACTATGAAACAAATGGTAGTCTGAAGGAGCAAGATCGGGAGATTAAGGTGGATGAAGAAATTTTTTCCAACCGACCTCTTCGATCTTCTGTGATGTGATCTTTGCAGTGTGGGGTTGCGCATTGTCCTGATGAAACATCACTCGTTTTCTACTCACTAAAGCGGCTCTTTTTTCCTTCAAAGCTTGGTTCAAACGCTCTAATTGTTGACAGTAGACTTGAGCATTGATTGTTGCATTAGGTGGTAACAATATAAAGTGAATTACGCCTTTGCAATCGCACCAGATACAGAGAAGAACCATTTTTTCATAAGGTTCCCTTCTCTTTGTGGTTGAGCATTTTCCTTTTTACCAAGCCACTGTTTACGACGTTTAACATTTCGATAGAAAATCCATTTTTCGTCACAAGTCTATCGAAAAAGGGTGAAACGAGTTTGCGAACAGATGTCCGGGAATTGGTCGGCCATTTCATAAAGAATATAAATTCCGACCAAATCGGCTATCTGGGCGCTGTGGAGGTCTTTATCGCGACGATTGTCTACTTTACCTCCAAAACGTTTCGAACCAAAAAATACAGAAGGTTAAGAACAGATTAGTTAGGTTTTTTAGTAGAATGGGCTTGCGCATAGTTTTTGACGATGAATTAACTAAAGCCAACTTCTTAGACATTACCCTCAATTTGCAGAATAACTCATACTTCCCTTATCATAAACCTTCCACAAATCTTAAGTATATTAGCATTTTCAGTAATCATGCCAGGCCAATTACCGATAATTTAGTTAAAAACATATCTCTGAGACTGTCCAAATTATCTGCTAATGTCGACATCTTTAACCAAAAGGCAGACTTCTATAACGCCGCCTTGTTAAGAGCCGGTTATAAGGAGAAAGTGTCATACATCGACTCAGCTCATTCTAAACCAACATCTGCTTCTCCAGATAGTAAAGTTACTCGTAATAGGAATAATGATTTCAATTCTAATAGTGCCAGCAACCCTGTACATAAAATAAATTCTTTACGGACTAGGTGAGGTAAGCGCCATGCAACCCCAAATTTCCAACCCAGAAATTTTCCCCTTACTATCACAAATAACACTAAGAACAATTCAAAGGCCACAAAAAACTGTATCTGGTTTGTAATACCTTTCGGAAAACAAATTAAATCGAACCTTCCCTTACAGTTCCGTGAAGCCGTTGCTAGGAACTTTCCCAGAAATTCTAGATATCATTCTATTATCAATTCACACAAGGTCAGAATCGCTTTCTCTAACACTAGGAATCTTTCACAAATATCTTCCCACAATACCAGGCTGCTAAACAAAGATTCTTCACCCGGGAGTTCCAACACTAATCTTGCTAATTCCAACCCATCATACAATCATAATAATAGGAATAGTATTAATAGTAACAGCATTAGTAGCAGCGAAAGTGTTAACAATGATAATATTAATAATAGTATTAGTCGTGTTAATAACAATGGTAGTGTTGATGGTAACAACAATAACGGTATTATTGTCGGTGGTATTACTGGTTGTAATACCATTAATAATACTAATAATAATAGAAATAGTGTAGTTGTTAGCGCTAATAATAATAGTAACAACAATCATAACAATAAAAACTTCGTTTCGATCTCGAAGGACAACCCCAACAGAATTAAATTTTTGTCTAGTAATTCTAAGATTAAGAATTCTATTTACCAGTGTAGAATTTCTTCCGGTACCGATGTCTTCTTCTATATAGGAGCGTCCACTTCCCAGTTATCCAAGAGAATTTCAAACCACTACTCAACATTCAGGGATAGTAAAAAACGACATAGTACAGGGCTAAGTAAATTAGTTTGGCGTCTTAAAGACAACAATATAATTTTCAAGTTAGATTGGTTCATACTGTCTGTATCCTTTCCTTTTGATAAGAGCAGGAGATTTTGTAACATTTGCAACTCTGAGCTCTTCCATATCCTCCTCTCTAAGGTTCCCCTTGTAAACACACTCATAGAAAAATCATACAAATGTAAACACTGGCAGAAACATACTTTCTACTCATATAAATGATAACGATAGTCACTGTGGTTTGAACAATTAGCTTTACGTCCACCCCACTTCTATAGAGAAATTCCTTCCTAAGCCTTCGAACATTCTTTCAATCAACGTACCCTTCCCTCTCCACTTGTTCCCTACCTATTATTCCTTTATCCCTTCTCTTCCTACTATCTATTTTTGACGTCAATTCTTCTAACGGTTTTTAAAAAAAAAACACTCATTATCGCTTTGTTTACCATGTAGGCAATCATCGAAATTTTTGTTTGTCTTGTTGTCGAGAGAGGCTCCCTTTCTTTCCTGATGAGAAGATTGTATAATGCACCCTTTATTCCTTTGGAATGAAAACATGCTGTCTTCGAAACATGTGTCGAGAGTAAAGGAATTTTGTTAACATCTTCGTTCGACTCCATTCTTTCATTTATTCATATATATATATATATATATCTTCCCACAATATGCAAATACATATGTAACGTGAAATACGTATCTACATGCATAAGAGGATATATACATACAAAGGTGCATAACTACCTGCGTACACATATATACATACCTACATGAATGGATATCTACATACACACGCGTATGCCTACATCCATACATGTTTATAGATATCCGCATACATACGTGGATACACAAAAGTCAAATACTTCAAACAGAAAAAAAAATTTCAAACATTTGACTTTGAAAAAAACTAAAGGATTGAGAATGTCTAAAGAGAGGGAGAGAGAGGGGGAGAGGAGCAAAGAGAGAGAAGAGAGACATGTAGACAGGGTGACAGAGACAATGAGAGACAGACACACAGATAGGCAGAGACAAACGGAGAGGGAGAGAGAAAGGGAAAGAGAGGGAGAGCGATGCAGAACGAGGGAGAGAGACGGAGAAAGAGTTAAAGAGAGAGGTTGGTGGAGAGGGAGAGAAGAAGGAAGGGAGAATATGGGGGGGAGATTGAAGAACGGAAAGAAAACTAGAAAATGAGAGAGAAGTAAGAAAAAGGAAAGGGGAGAGAAGAGAAAGAAAGGAAGGAGGGAAGGAAGGAACGGACGAAGGAAAGAAGGAAGGCTCAAATAACAATGATATTTCGTTTCTTCGGTGGTAGTGTCTGTGATGGTTTAGGGTCGTGGAACTCGTCTTTATTATTGTTGTTGCTGTTATTACCTTTATTGTTGTTCTTATTGCTATTACCGTTGTTGTTGTTCTTCTTCTTCTTCTTGTTGCTTTGTTTTGTTTATAATTCTTCAGTGTGAAGCCATCGGAAAGCGATGACAAGTGTTCACTCACACTCCACTCACCACTAACAAACTCCCAACACTTCTCTCGAGTATTTACGCAAGTTATGTCTTTTTCCTTTTCTTTTTCTTTTCTTTTTTTAGTTTATTTTCATTCGTTTTCTTTTTTTCTTAATTTTCCATTGTTTTTTTGTTTTACTTTTACCCCACATTTCTTATTATTTTATTACATTTTTGTTTTTCTACTTGTTTTTCATTTTTGATTTTTTTTTCTTTGGCCGTTATCGTTCCGGGTTATCGTTACATTCTAGTATTAATTTCTTCAACTTTTTTTTAATTACAATTATTCATTTACGTATTATCATCATTATCATCATCATCATCATCATTATTATGATTAATATTAATATTATAATTACTATATTTATTACTATTACTCTTCTTCAATTTAGAAGCGAGTCAAATTGATAATGAAGACAGCACTTGCAGGTTGTCCTGGGACTTTGGCTGTGCTATTACTAGCACTATTTACCTCTCGGATTCACTCTCAGGTACCAAACTCAAGTAAGTAGCGTTTGAAAATTATTTCTCGATAATTAACTAATTATTAATCACCTCATACCTATCTCTCTTCCTGCATTTACACTTCACGTCTCTCTGGTTTTTAATTATTTTAAAAATTAATATTTTGTTTTACATACCAGATGATAGAGATATCTAATCAATGCTTTTCTGTAATGTTTAGAATAATTTGTGTATTTCATTTATATATTCTTTTCTACTCTAGGCACAAGGGCCGAATTTTTAGTGGAGGGGGCCAGTCCATTAGATCGACGCCAGAACGCAACTGGTACTTAATTTATTGACCCCGAAAGGATGAAAGGCAAAGTCGATCTCGGCGGAATAGAACGCTAAGTATTTCGCTCGGCGTGCTAACGTTTCTGCCATCTCGCCGCCTTATCTTTATATATATTATTAGCATACTACGTTTACTATTTCTAAAACAGCGAAGTAGAGAATGCAAGGATGTATTTACATATTTCTGTATGTGTGTATGTGTATACACACATACACATACAAATAAACACACACACACACTTGCATATATATATATATATATATATATATATATATGTATATGTGTATATGTATACGTATATGTATATGTGTATATGTATATGTGTATATGTATACCTATATATATATATATATATATGTATATGTGTATATATATATGTATATGTGTATATATGTATAGAAATTAAATATAAAATATAAATTACAAAGTGGGACAAGAACGCAAAAACACACAGAGACGACACAAAAAAAAAACAGACGGGTCACTCGAAGCCTCTAATCTTCAGTCGGAACCGGATCATCTTAGCAATTTCGGCTGTTTAATCTCGATATCACTCCGAACCGGCCAGCCCCAAGGAAAAACTAAGCCACAGGCATTAGATTTCTTGGAAAGAGGATCGAATGTATACGAAACAAAGACAGGATGCCACACGAATATAAATACAAGAAACAAAAAATAGAAATAAAAAAACAAGAATGGTAAGCAGGACAAAAACAGCGGGCGTCTTACGACTTTGGACAATTTTTAACTTATCTTGGTTGGCGTATTTGAAAAATGCCTTTGCGGCAAAACGAAAACAAACGTTAACATGGCAGCGGTCAAGCCGAAAAGACTGGTTTGAAGGCGGTCACGTGAGAGCACGGAAGAAAGAGAAAGAAAAGGAAAAGCAGGGAGCAAGGAATCAAAGAGAGAGAGAGAGAAAAGAAAGGGACGAAGACACCAGAGGGGAGAGAGAGAGAAGGAAGGAATCAAAAAGGGGAGAAGAAACAGGATTGGCTTAGCAATAGAAATGACAGTGCAAATAAGAATGGGGGAAAAATCAGAGGCAAGGAAAGAGAAAGACACAGACTATAGAGAGAGTGTGTGTAAAGACGTCGTACAAGGTAAAATGTGTATACATAGGAGATAGAGGTACGTTACGCCGCAATAATATATGTATAGAAATTAAATATAAAATGTAAATTACAAAGTGGGACAAGAACGCAAAAACACACAGAGAGACAACACAAAAAAACAGACGGGTCACTCGAAGCCTCTAATCTTCAGTCGGAACCGGATCATCTTAGCAATTTCGGCTGTTTAGTATATGTGTGTATATATATGTATATGTGTATATATATGTATATGTGTATATATATATATATATATGTATATGTGTATATATATATATGTATATGTGTATATATATTATGTATATGTGTCTATATATATATATGTATATGTGTATATTATATATATGTATATGTGTATAGATATATATGTGTAGATATATATGATGATATGTGTATATATATAGGTGTATAATATGTATATGTGTATATATATATATATGTATATGTAATATATATGTATATGTATATATATATATGTATATGTATATATTATATATGTATATGTATATATATTATGTATATGTATATATATATATGTATATGTATATATATGTATATGTATATATATATATATATGTATATGTATATATATATATGTATTGTATATATATATATATGTATATATATATAGATGTATATGTGTATATATATATATATGTATATGTGTATATATATATATGGATATGTGTATATATATATATATGTATATGTGTATATATATATATATATGTGTATATATATATATGTGTATATATATATATATGTATATATATGTATATGTGTATATATGTATATGTGTATATATGTATATGTGTATATATGTATATGTGTGTATATGTGTATGTATATGTGTATATATGTGTATATATGTATATGTGTATATATGTGTATATATGTATATATGTGTATATATGTATATATATATATGTGTATGTATATATGTATATATGGCCATGGGAACGCGAATGGGCCCCAACTATGCGAACCTGTTCGTTGGCTATGTTGAGGCCCAAATATTCTCTAATTTCACTGGTTCCCACTCCTGAACTATATGGTCGTTATATTGACGACATTATCGGTGCCACCTCACTCTCCCGCGAACATCTAGATTCCTTCCTCTCTTTCGTCCAATCTTTCCATCCAGCCCTCCACTTCACTTCCACTATCTCCAACACCTCTGTCTCCTTCCTCGACATTTCGGTTCGAGCTCTTCACTCCACTCTTACCACCTCCATTCACTACAAACACACAGACTCACGCTCATACCTCAACTTCTCTTCCTCCTTACCCAGAACACACAAGCTTTCCATCCCCTATTCCCAATTCCTCCGTCTACGTAGGCTCTGTAGTGACGAACCATGACTTGGAGACTAGTCTCAACGTATGGCTCACCACTTCACCCTACGTGGATACCCCCTTACCACTATCCACACCGCCCTTGCCAGAGCACGGTCCGTGGACCGTGTATCTGCTCTCTCTCCCCGAACCCGCCCTGTAGTCTCCCGCCTCCCTTTTCCCCTCACTTACCACCCCACGACCCTACGTCTCCAACGCACCATTCTTCGAGCTTTCCGTCATCTCCAGTCCGACCCGTCCACTTCACACCTCTTCCCTAACCGACCCCTCCCCTCTTTCAAACGAGCCCACAACCTTCGAGACCTTTTGGTCCATAGCTCCTTCCCTGACCCTACCTCCCCAACCGGGCTCGTTCCCCTGCTCCCGCCCACGTGCCGCACTTGCCTTACTCTCCAACACCACCGCCTCACTAGCACCCACCATCGACCCTATCCCATCATCCACTCCTTCACCTGCACCTCCAGCAAATATTATCTATTATCTCTTGCTCTCTCTGCCAATTCCTTGTACATCGGACAAACGGGACGCCGCTGGCTGACGGTTCGCGGAAACACCTCGTGACATCCACCTTGCGAACGACACACGGTCTCACGCCATTTCCGCTCCACCGGTCACTCCTTGCAACACCTATCGTGTTCGGTTTTCCTTACACAGAGGCCATCCGGATTCCCGTTTGCGCCGTGAACAGGAATTAATCTTCTCTCTTCGCTCTTATACGCCATTTGGTCTCAACTCTCCCCCCCTCCTCATCTAACTCCCCCCCTCCTCACCTATCCTTTCTCCCCCCGACCCCTACTTCTTCAGTCCTCATCCTTTCACCCCTACTCCCCTTCCATTCTCCCCCTCTTTCTCCCTCTTCCCCTTCCCTCTGGCCCCTCACTCCCTCTCTCCCCTTCTCTCCCCCCTCTCCCTCTTTCCTCCTTCATCCCCCTCATCCCCTTCCTTCTCCCCCCCATCCTCTCCTCTCCCCCTTCTCCTCCCCTCTTCTTCCCCTCCCTTCTCTCCCCCTCTTCTCCCCCTCCCCCTCTTCTCCTCATACACCACATGACTTACACATCACATCACATATGATGTGCCATACTAATACACACACCAACTAATACATACTAATACGTACTAATACATACTAGTACATACTAATACTTACACCAACCCTATACATACACACGTCCAGACCCCGCATACGCACTTATACTCTCTCTCACACACAACACACCTATACATACCAATACGTACTAATACATACTAATACATACTAATACATACACCAACCCCATACATACGCACGTCCAGACCAATCTTACGCACTAATACTCTCTCATACACACACACCACACACACACCACACCCTTATACATACTAATACAACACCAACCCTATACATACACACATCCAGACCCCTCCCACGCACTTTTAGCTGGTCCCTCAACCTTTATCAACCCTATTATCTCCCCTTATTTCGCTCTCGCGTCTCATGTTTGATCTTTGACCTCTGGCCGAAATCAGATCGCCATGTTGATTCGTTAGCTACTGCAAGCATTTTTTTTCTCTCCTTTCTTTCTTTTTTTCTCTCTCTGTGTTCTTTCTGTTGAAGAGCGTAGGCTCGAAACGTTAAAGACTTGTTTTATTTATATTTCCTGAGCGCCATACTAATACAATTGTTCGTTTGTTTTCCACCTGCCTTCGTCTTTTGTTATTTTCATAAAGCTTCCCGTTATATATATATGTGTATATATATATATATATATATATATATATAATATTATATTATATGTGTGTGTGTGTATTACGGAGAAGTACTTGCATAGCTAGAGACATGATCTGAGATCGTGTGCTGAAACAAAAACAATTGCAGCGATGAAAGTAAGCCATTTAAACACACGCACAAACCCCGTTAGATTCACTTAAAAATCTAAATTTAATTCGTGTCAAAATATTTTCGTCGCTTTGAAACCGCGACCTATTTACTGACAAAATTTCAGAGATGCAACACAAAGTTTTGTCAGTGAAGAGGTCGCGGTTTCAAAGCGACGAAAATATTTTGACACAAATTAAATTTTAATGTTGAAGTGAATGTAACGGGTTTTTTGTGTGTTTTTAAATGGCTCTTAAAAACCTTCCACGCTGCAATTGTGTGTGTATGAGTGTGTACATACATACATACACACATACACACATACACACACACACATACACACACACACACACACACACACACACACACACACACACACACACACACACACATATATATATATATATATATATTTCTTTACTACCCACAAGGGGCTAAACACAGAGAGGACAAACAAGGACAGACAAACGGATTAAGTCGATTATATCGATTCCAGTGCGTAACTGGTACTTAATTTATCGATCCGAAAGGATAAAAGGCAGAGTCGACCTCGGCGGAATTTGAACTCAGCCATCTCTCTCTCTCTCTCTCTCTATATATATATATATATATATATATATATATATATATGCAAGAAGCAATGGGGGGGGGAATAACAGGAAGCGGTTGGTCGTTTTTCGCTAATAAGCCATTAATTTGATTAATCAAATTTAATTGATTAAATTAAGTTTACTAGTGCAAACGACCAACTTCATCCTGTTATTTTTCCTCCATTTTCTTCTTGCATATAATTTAAACTACGGTTTACCCGCTGAATTACCTGCCACTGTATACCTTTTACCAAGGACTGTACCTACGCAGAAAATTAGGATCTTTTCCCTTTCAACGGCAGATCAATTAATAAATTTTCTTTAACTAAACGCTTTGAAACTGGTAGAATGTGTCATAGAGAACATCTTTTACTCTTAGCATTGTGGAGAAAAGTTTCTATTTACGAAGGTATTTCATGTTAAAGTTGTCGTATTTCGGTAATTTCAACCAATCAATGACGTGTATTCAGCCGAAGAAAATTACTGCTGTTGTTTGTCAACAACTATCGGCGGTGTATATTTCGTTTGTCATTGTTATTTATGACATCGTTCATGCGTTTGTACTGGTTTTAGCTTTAGGGTTTTAGGGTTACGGAAAAAAGTGAAAAATGAAGAAATTTGAGGTGGGAGGGGTAAGGGGGTGGCAAAAAATTTCAAAATTCCGATTTTTGGCAATTTTCCGGAATCTCCGTATCCGAAAAGCTGGGGTTTTGGCAAAAGAAAAAATTAAATAAAAACAATAATTTGCGAGAAAATGGTGGGAGAGGAAGTCTTTCCGAAAATAGTAGTTGAAAAACAGGAGAAAAAACCCCTAAAAGCAGTAAAAATGCACGAACGATTATGGTGGGGCCATGAAGTAAACGTGCTTCAGATAGACTCGTTTATTCATACAAACGTAACTCAGATGAAATATGTCACAAATAACAGTGACAAAATATACACCGCCGATAGTTGTTGACAAACAACAGCAGTAATTTTATTCAGCTGAATACACGTCATTGATTGGTTGAAATTACCGAAATACGACAACTTTAACACGAAATAACTTCGTAAATAGAAACTTTTCTCCACAACGCTAAGAGTAAATGATGTTCTATATGATACATTCTACCAGTTTCAAAGCGTTTAGTTAAAGAAAATTTATTAATCGATCTATCCATGAAAAGGAAAAGATCCGGTGATCACCAGGAGCGCCTTTGGATTAACCATCCCCTGGAGGTTTTAAACACCTCTAACTTATATATATATATATATATATATATATATATATACATTGTTATGTACACTTATATAAAAGTGTTTGCATATGTGTGGTATGTGTATGTGTGAGTGTTGTTTCTATTAGCTGAGAATACTACAGAAGTTACTAAAAAGCCAAAAGTTTCGTGCCCGTGACCGAAGCGCTTTACAAACTTCAAAATAAGTTCTTTGGCACGAAACTCACAAAACCTGAGTAACTCCAGCAGTATCATCTGTAAATAAAATCTAAAGAAAAGTTTATTTATGTTCGGGTTTTAATTGCTGTTTCCCTTTCACCGACATGCATCGATAAATAAATGTATACAAACATGTACATGTATACATACATACAAATATATACATACACACATATACGTATGTAAGTATTTGCACACTTACGTACATACATGTATACATACAAATATATATATATGAATGCATACATACATATATAGGCGTACATACGTACATCATTGTGGTCCCGCCATGCGAAGCAACTCATTATGAAAGTGGAAGCACTCCAGAAGTCCATAACAAGACAAATGGCATGAGAGGCATTGATTATTGGGGTCGACTAAAAAGACTCAATCTCTTCTCTCTCCAACGCCGCTGGGAGCGCTATATCATTTGTGTTATGTGGAAAATATTCCATCAATATTGCACAAATGATGTTGGCATCAATTTTAAAATCCATCCAAGACTTGGCTCCCGTGCTATCCGCTCACTACAGAGATCGAACTCGGTACACCTAGCAATATTACGTCACAATTATTTTACCTCAACTGGTCCAGCTCCCTTTTATACCGAAACAAAAATACGTCAAAACGGAAACGGATCCCATAAAATTCAAAAGATCTCTGGACAAATTTCTTCAGAAAATCCTTGACCGACCTTCTACACCCGGATATGTCTCCAATAATAATAAATCTTTGCTAGAGTGGGCTATGGTGCCCCATATATGACTAAAAGACTTCACCAGGTGGTGCTATTGAGTTAGACATGGCCTGGGCATATACTGGCCGTAACCTATCAAAGTTACATATATACATAAAAATATACTTACATACATTGCATACATGAATGCATACATGCATGCGTGCATACATGGTGGCTGCCCCCTCGTTATCGAGTATGGCCATTGCACGAAGCTTAATCAATGTTATTATCGTGCAATGCCTGTGCATGAAGATTTTTTTTTTAAAGTGAGGAAAGGATGGGCACTAAGTTAATCCCACTCACTAAGCAACAGCAGTCATAATCTGAAAAGAACAAGTCAACATCATCGGTAACCACTGAGCTGCAGGTTTTATGTCGGAGTTATCCCAGTTACTTGAGTTACCTTCTCCTAGAAGGATGCCCTAACAAAGGCTAGGAGTCCTTCACTTCCAATGGTTTAACCGCGCGATCGGGTATTCAACCCGATTATTTCTATGTCCCCGCGCATGATACATCCTTAAGACATTTATTGGATGGCCGTTGACTCTCAAGAGTTCCTCCGCCCTTTGACGGATTTTGTCTTTCATCCCGCAGAGTGTCCAGTAAACACCCTCCTCACCGAGCAAGCTTGGTGGGGTTGCCGGTTTAGTCGCCGACGACCCGACCATGCAACAGGTTGTACTGGGTTACATGTTACCAGTAGCACTCGAAAGTCACCTGACATACATACATAGGATATGTATGAATTTATTCCATACACAGCTGTTTACATTACTGGCATGCATTGAATTCAGTCCAGTAAGCGTTTTAGCCGTATAATATCCCACCGACTTTGGTTCTGTATTATCCTATAAATGGAGTGCGGTGGCCTAGAGGTTAGGCTGCTTCACTCACGATCGCTAGATCTTAGGTTCGATTTCTTGACTGGGCAGCTGGTTGTGTTCTTGAACAAAACAATTAATTTCACATTGCTCCAGTCACCCTTCGACCAAGGGGGATGGTTGGCCTGCTCTCCTAGCCAGCGGGACGGCGTCATTTGAAGGCTAAAACGATGCAAAATCGCATTGTGACTAGCGATGTGTAACAACATCTGATAGCCTGGTCGGTCACGTGATTATTCTACAAACGTATACACACATACACACGTCGTTATTGTATACAAACAAGGATATAAACTACACATGGACATACATATGACCCAATAAATCTTCGTGAAACCATATGCAACTTTCTTAATAAAAGACACCACAGATAATAAAGTCAGGAATACAATATTGGTTTCAAACTTTGGCACAAGGCCTGCAATTTCGGGGTGGGAAGGAGTCGACCCCAGTGCTCAAATGGTACTTCTTTTATCGACCTCGGCGGAATTTTGAACTGAAAACGTAAAGACGGACGAAATGTCGCTGGGCATTTTCTCCGGCGAGCTAACAATTCTGCCCGCCTTAGTCCTAAACCAATTAGGATCCGTAGACCAGGGCAAACCCCGGACAAAATATCAACAACAATATACTCAAGCGTATGTGTTTATGTTTTAAAGCATTTTTTTTTTCTTGTTCTTAAGAGAAATTCTATCAGTCGTTGTAATTAATAAATCAACTTTGGAGGAATGAAATGTCAAGTAGACTCAGGCAGGATATTTATAAAACCTAATCCAACTCTGTGCCTTGCAGTAAGCGCCGAACTAAGCACTTTTTCGTGACTATCACTTAATAAAGAGGGGAGGAAATCGGAACTCGTGACTTCCATGTGTTTCTCGTGTCTCTGAGAACGAAAAGAAAGTATTTCTATTAAGGAAGAAGAAGAAAAAAAGAAAGAGGATGAAGAAGAAGGAGGGGGGAAAGAAATACGGACTGCTATATAACCGGTCAAAGTCGTGTAGGCATGTAGGTGCCAAAATTGTGTCATTGACTGCGGCTGATGTACCAGTATCTGGTGAGTCTGGTGGGAATGGAAAGATTATAGGGGAACAAATAGTAAGAGAGTTGCTAATGGAGTCGGGAGGGGGAGAATGACTTTATTGAAAGGCCACACTGTCATTCGTCAACAAAGGGATCGCTTAGAGATGAGTGTCGCATACAAAGGTAGGTAGAAGGCTGTTGAGCTTGGCGAAGAAGTGAGAGAGTGAAAGAAAGATAGACAGATAGATTGAGAGACAGCGACAGAGAGAGAGAGAGAGAGAGTAGCGGGGAGCAGCATATCAAGTAACAGTGACAATCGAAGCAATATGGCCGAGGGGAAATTCCTGAGCGGAAGGTTCTTCGTACTAAATGCATAATTTACGTTAGAGTTGTAGTAAACATCGACCAACTGGGATTATCGAAGCGATCACTAAGCTTATCTTTTACTTGTTTCAGTCAGTGCAGCCATACTGGAGCACCGCATTGAAGAGCTTTTAGTTGAAGAAATCGAGCCCTGGGACTTTTTCCTTCATAAAGTCGTGGTACTTATTCTATTATTCTCTTTTACTGAACTGCTAAGTCACAAGGATGTAAACACACCAACATTCGTTGTTAAGCGCTGGTAGGATACACTCACAGACACACGCACGCACACACACACACATACGACGGGCTTCTTTCAGTTTTCATCTGCCAAATCCATTCACAAGGTCGGTCCGGGGCTACAGTAGAAGACACTCAAGGTGCTACGCAGTAGGATTGAACCTGGGACCATGTCAATGGGAAGCAAACTTCTTACCACGCAGCCACGCCTTTTTAAGGTTTAGCAAAAATAACCCCACAAATCCATCCCCAACTCAAAGGACTAATCTAATCTCATAATTCAAAGATCTCATAAATATGGGAGCGAAACGTCTTGGCGCAGCCGTTTGCCGCCAATGAATCGACGATGACTTATTTGACGTCAGACGTTTCATTGTTTCTCTCATGCTCTTCCTTCCTCCTTCACTCTCTCTCTCTCTCAGTCTCTCTCTCTCTCTCTGACTCTCTCTCCTCTCTCTCTCTCTCTCTCTGACTCTCTCTCCCCCCTTTCTCTCTGACTCTTTCTTCCCCCTCTCTCTCTTTATTTATCTATCTATCTATCTCTGTTTATGTGTGTGAACATATTTCTCTTTACCTTTCACTCTCCCAATCTTTCTACCTGTACATATATATTTGTTCCCACGTGTGCTTACCTCCAATGCCAAAAAGTACTGTCGCCAAATCAGACTGAATATCCATTCAGCCTTGCCAAATCGTTAACGTCCAAACAGCGGCGCCCAGTCGTCTCATTCCCCATAAATTTTTATATTGAGTTTATTTTCGGTTAGAGCAAGAACTTACAGTGCTTATAACCTGATGGAACTTTTTTTATCGTAAAAAGCTGAGCAAATTAAATGTCGTTAACGACTCTTTTCCGAATCCTTGTAGTATCAATTGTTCTTCTGGATCGAAGTTGCATCTTCTCGAAAAAAGCGGAATTAGACGTCAGCTGGTTGATTAAGTAATTTTAATTACCTAGTGATTAACCTATCACTTCTTCCCCAAGTACTGATCAGTTGATGCTTCCGTGAGGAGGTTTATTATATACCGAAACATTTTCTGATTTGTCTCCATCACTTCCCGAAACAATTGAAACAAAATTAATCATTGAAATGATGTTGTCTTTTCCTCACCGCATAAGTAATCCAAAACAGATTTTAAAGCTCACTTTGTATTAACTCAGTTATTATGCAATTAACACTAATAATTAATTCCTATATAACTAACACTAACTTAATAGTATTGTTTAATTGCTCCACGTGTACGACGAGCTGGCAGAGTTGTAAACATGTCGGACAAGATGCTTCTCAGCTTGTCTTCCGGCTCTTTACGTTCTGAGTTCAAATCCCGGTGAGGTAAACTTTGCCTTTCATCACTTTGGGGTCGATAAAGTAAAGTACTAATCAAGTTCTGGGATCAATACAATTGACATGATCGAAAATTGGTAGCCTGGAACCCTGCAACGGACTAGTATCCCGTTCAGAGGAATGCTGTGATCTCAGTCGCTTATACACTTTGGAAACTGAGTAACCGGCCTTATAAGTTCTTGGTCTCAAGAAAAACAAGTGTTCCATGTGGTTTGTAACTACAGCTCACGAATTCAAAATGCTTTGCGTTTTGAGTAAACAAGCGCACTGTAGACCTAGGCTTTAGGTCTCAGGGCTCGCACAATGTCAATTTAATGCATTATCGTAATCACGGTCTGACTTGTAAATGTTAAATTCTGGATAAGATTGCTTGACACTAATGAGTTTTGTATTTGGAAAATATGTTATTAATTACACTGGTACATTAATTTAATTAAAGGTTTATACTTTAATAACTGGTTTATATATTAAGATAATATGAATTTATGCTGTATATTTTAAGTAAAGGAAAAGAATATTTGTGAACTCACTGGGTGACAGCACTTCCCTCCCCACCTTCACTTTACTTTTTCAGGTGGAACCTGAAAAGGTCGATGAGTCCTTGACCGAAGAGGAAAGTGCCTGCCTTCAACCCTTCCAGACGTGTCCACCATGCAACCTCTATCGCCATAGCCACCAGACTGTGAAAAACTACCTGACCATCCCGATTTTACTAAGTTGACAGGGCAATCTTCACGAGAGACTCAGACGATAATCGGGTCTGTCCCACACGCGGCAACAGCTGTTCGACAAAGCTCCACAAGTCTGCAATGCCCGGGCACTGTACGAGTACTTGCAGGACGGTTTCATTGCTCTGCGCACACCTCAGACAGGACCGGCTGATCATTCCTCCGTGCCTGTAAAACTTATCTCGACCCGACAGAAACCCTGGTAGCACTGCCAGGCCAGGGATTTCTGGGAATTATCCATGGGCTCCATCCCCAATGTTCTCCGAAAAAGACCGGCTAATTGATTATCCACGACGCCCAGAGATCCCCCCCACCCAGGATGCCGTCACTCTTACCCTCCATTAATCCCCTATAGAACTCAACAGATGTTATAAGAAGCAACGTAGTAGCTATCGCCTTTTTCAGAAAGAAAAATGGAATTGAGGCAAGTAGTAGTAGTAGTAGCAGTAGTCAATGGCTCGTGTTCGCTCGATGTGAGTTATTGTTCTATTACATTGTTTATTTATTGAATTGTAGTATTATTGTTATTACTTGAAGTTGTTGCAATTTTATTTGTCTTCCCCATTTATGGGCGAAGTTGCAAAGAACATTATTATGCAGAATAGACAAGTGCAAACAGGCAGTTATGCTGCAGTAACTGGCAAAAGCCTGTCAGTGGAGCTACTGCAAGTCCGGGAATTAGAAGTCAAAGACAAGGACTTCAAGAAATACAACACCTTGCTAAAAAAAAAGGAGGGAGACTGTCTAAGGCTGACACCTCCCAAAGAAGTTATCGAGAATACGGAAAAGAGAACTATCTTATATAGAATGCTAAACATGGCATCGAAGAAGGTAGAGATAGCAGCCGTAGAAGCGGTTGAGGAGTGTTCGAAAGGAATAAAAGAATCAACCACGTTCTACACCAGAGGACGGAAGTTCGGCACGGTGGAGGTGCGCTTCGTAAACGAGAATGAAGCAAAGAAGTATTCCACTGTGGCCTTGAAATCAGCGGAGTGGGCATTACTACGTACTTACTGTGGCAAACGTGCGGCCAGAGTAAGGAGGTACTACTAGCGAACAGTGGTCCAGGTGCGCGCACTCGCGCATCCGCGCTAGCTAGTCGTAAGTAGTCGATCCTACAAATTAAAAGAAAAAACGCAAAGTAAATAATTTTTAAAACTAAGTAAATAAATTATTTTTATAAACAAACTAAGGTTAGGGTTAGGTTTAGGATTAGGGTTAAAAAGTCGTTGTAGGATCGACTACTTACGACTAGCTAGCGCGGATGCGCGAGTGCGCGCACCGGGACCACTGTTCGCTAGTAGTACCGAGTAAGGATAGGTAGAGTGCACCTTGAAATTGACGTGGCATGGCTGGTGGCAGCCATCTTCTATCATACAGAGGAAGATACAAAAGTTTTTAAAATGTCGAAGACTACGGAGGTGAATTAGTGGGGATATGAGCTAGAAGTAATAGTCCATATAAGCTTACCAGACCTTCATAAGATTGTGGAAGAGCTGGGGTTGCCAGACGAGACCAGATTAAGGATTGTTGTGGAGGGTAGACCTCCAATATGTTTTGCGTGTGGAGTAAGGGGACGTATGAAGGCCAAGTGTCCCCAGAAACACGAGGAGGAAATAACAGAAATGCAAGAAGAAGAGAATACATCTGTAGAGGAGGAGAAAATAGAGGAATAATTTACGGTGGTGAAAAGAAAAAAGAACTTAGAATCATCACCTAAAAGGCCCAAGGAGAAAAAAAGAAAAACAAACGAGGAAGAGAACAAGAAAGAAAATGGAAAATCAAGTGAAATGCGAACTCAGGAACCGTTGCCTTCAACTAGTAAGGAAGAAGGAGCACTACAGAAGAATGAAAACGGAAGAGACAGCGTCGGGCGAAGAGAGTGGTGAAAGAGATCAGAGAAAGATACTATACTTAGAGGGAGAAATTTACGAAACCTCGTAGAATACGAAACAAGTGTTGAAATCGAAAAGAGGTTAACAAAGATGAAAAATGTGATCAGAGTGAAATTGGCAAACTCAGAAGGTAAAAAGTGGGTGCTTATTGGAGAGAGAAAGAGGGGAGAGATTAGTGGAACTGTTTAAGAAAAAAAGTGTTGTAATAACACCTCTTCAGTTTAGATACGACGAGTTGCCGCCTGTTGTAATTTTCGACGATCTTATGCAATATTTGTTGTAATTGTGTGTTTAAAAAAAAACAAAAACAAAAGGGATACATAACTGTAAAGTGAACTGTAATTTAAAAGAACAGTGAAATGAAACTGCTTACTTGGGGCGGGGGGCGAGTAAGCCATTTCATCCTCATTTTTTCTCAGTCGTAGTCCATTCGATATGTGTTTTATATGTCTTGGTTTGTCTGTCCCTGTGGTGTCCCCCCACTTTATAAAGGCCATGTGCATAAATAAAAGAAATCAGTAGTAGTAGTAAAGTTTTTTTAAATGCTATTATTGATGAATGCTGAGTGCTATTTAGGGCGGCGAGCTGGTAGAACCGTTAGCACGCCGGGCGAAATGCGTAGCCGTATTTCGTCTGCCGTTACGTTCTGAGTTCAAATTCCGCCGAAGTCGACTTTGCCTTTCATCCTTTCGGGGTCAATAAATTAAGTACCAGTTACGCACTGGGATCGATGTAATCGACTTAATCCGTTTGTCTGTCCTTGTGGGTAATAAAGAAACAGAATGCTGAGTGCCATTGCGTAGAGGAGGCTGTCATTTCGCAGTTAAAATCGTGCATTATTGCTATAGTTTCTTAGAAGCACCCCATTACTATACTATGAACAGTTTAATGTTACTTTATATTAGCAACAAGCACTGCTGTATTTCGATGATAAATTATCAATTAGCAATGTTGGACTCCTTCTTTCTTTAAGCTCTTCAACATGTTCCCTTGCATCACTTCCAAGTTTAGGAAAAAACATCGTCATTAAAGTTTTCTTTTCAACTTTCTCTGCCTAAAAAATAAAACAATACTTCGGTTAAGTAGAGAAATATAATTGTTTCTAACATAGACACCAAGGCCTGAAACCGAAGGAAAGGATTAAGTTGATTATAATTAGCTTCAGTGTTTCACTGGTACTTTATTTCAACGACCACCGGAAAGGATAAAAAGGCAAATTTGACCTCAGTTGAATTCAAACTTAGAAAATAATTGTTATTCTACAGGAAATTAAGGACGTTGAGTTGGCAGAGTCATTAGCACGCCGGGCAAAAAGTTTAGCGGTATTTCGTTCGTCTTTACGTTTTGAGTCAAATTCCGCCCAGAACCACTTTGCCTTCATCCTCTCGAGGCCAATAAAATAATAAAAAAATAAAATAAACTGACATTCCCTCGGACTAAGCTTTTGGGAGATAAGAATGTAAGCACTCAGATATACCAGGTGTCAACTAGAAATTTTGGATTGGTAGTAAGATTCAGGCCCTTCCGTATTTCAGTTATTTGGTCGAAACAAGCGAACTAGTTTGGTCAAAAAGGATACGATATGGGTCACCTGCTTTAACTAGAAGTGATTTCAATATCACAGCAGCTCTTAAGATGGTAAGCTGGCAGAATCGGTACAGCACCAGGCAAAATGGTTAGCGGCATTTCGTCCGTCTTTACTTTGTGAGTTCAAATTCCGACGCGGTTGACTTTGCCTTTCATTCTTTCGGGGTCAATAAAATAACTACCAGTTGAGTTCAGGGATTGATGTAATAGATTTATCCCCTTCCTCGAAATTGCTGGCCTTGTGCCAAAATTTGAAACCAGTATTACAAAAGCACTCTCTGAGATGCCGTTAGATGGGGATTAAGTGGTGTTGGGACTTCTGTACTCAAACTGCCAAATGTTGATAAAATTCTTTGAACAACCTGCTGTTAAATTTCTCAAGTTTCACAGATTAAGATATTTACAATAGTTTCTATCCATTTGGCTTTGTGTCCAGCACTTTACAATATTCAATGAATTTACTGTAACAGTTCATTTGAAT
Organism: Octopus sinensis; assembly: GCF_006345805.1. Taxonomy (NCBI): domain Eukaryota; kingdom Metazoa; phylum Mollusca; class Cephalopoda; order Octopoda; family Octopodidae; genus Octopus; species Octopus sinensis. The sequence goes on along the minus strand of NC_043004.1, from coordinate 75,391,396 downwards.
GGAATTCTGAAAGTTGTATTAATGAGACAAATCTGGGATATTTTCCTTTTGAACGGCACTTTGTAACATAATTTCTAGGTAACTAAAATGTTTTAAACTTCGTATACTGGTAGAATGTGTTTATAAAACATCATTTTCTCTTGGCTTTATTAAGAAAATTCTATAGGTTGTAAGATATTTCGTCTTTAATTTCGTGCATTTCGGCAATTTTAACCAATCCCTGACCTCCATTTTGTGCATAATGAATATGTCCCTCCTTTAAGAAACAGATTGGGTTTATTTACATTTGTGAAGAAAAAAAGATACCCTTCCCCAACCCTTAACCCTAACCCTAAATCTAAAATAGATTGAAATGCAATAGATCGATACTAGGGCCATAATTATGGGTGACATTTTCATTTGACACCGCTAGAAAAAAATCCCATTTTCCGTAGCGGTGTCGTATGAAATTGACAACCATAATTATAACCCTAGTATCGGTCTATTGCATTTCAATCTATTTTAGATTTATGGTTAGAGTTAGGGTTAGGGGTGGGGGAAGGGTATCTTTTTTCTTCACAAATGTAAATAAACCCAATCTGTTTCTTAAAGGAGGGAGATATTCATTATTCACAGAATCTTATTTACCTAAATGGAGGTCAGCGATTGGTTAAAATTGCCGAAATGCTCGAAATTAAAGAAGAAATATCTTACAACATATAGAATTTTCTCAATAAAGCCAAGAAAAAATGATGTTTTATAAACACATTCTACCAGTATACGAAGTTTAAAAGTGTTTAGTTAACTAGAAATTGTGTTGAAAAGTGCCGTTCAAAAGGAAAAGATCCCATATCTGCCCGTTGTAACTGGTACTGATTAAAATATCTGGTTTTAATGCCAAACCTATCGCATTTGTCCATCAGATGAATGATACCAAATAAAATCCCACACCGTAACAGTACCCATCTTACGCATAGTCAGTGGCCGAAATGTGATTTGTGTCCATATCGAGCATTTCTCGTCTTGTGATTGTAGAATAAACATCGTCTTTGTGGCTTTTGAATTATATTCCGGCGATTTTTGGATCCATGTTAATTTATCTTTGCTGTTCCAGGAACTCCTAAAGATGGGAGTTTCTGGAACAGCATAGATGAACTAACACACGCCATAACAGTAACTATTCCACTAAAAAAAAAAAAAAAATATGGGCAGGTTGCAGACATGACTCGGATGCCGGATTAAGTTAACCATCTCACTGAAAACCGGAACAGTTTCTTTGAAGAGCCTTCCACACAGTTTCTGTCAATTGAGTTTCATCCACTAAAATTTAACTGATTCAAGTTTATGTTAGAAGATATTTGCCCTGAATGCCGTCTTGTGGAATTGAAACTGAAACAGCGGAGTTGTGAAGCGAAGTTCGTAACAACACAGCTATACCATTCCTAATGCTATTATTTTAACGAGACACTAGGAATTGCTGGGAGCAGAGAGGCACCTGTTCCGGTTTCAACTGCAAAATAAAGTCCGTTTCTCTAACATCACTAATAGGTATTTGGGAGTGGAGGAGTCTCCAGTGTCACAAATGCCTCTTTGCTTTCGCCTTTAAACTTTTCTTCTTCACTTGGGTTTGAATGTAAGCATGTATGTGACTGTGTGTGTGTGTGCACGTATGTATATATGAATATATGTATGTACGCATGTATAGACGCATGTGTATGCTGTGACTATGTATTTGAAGCCTCCTTCCTCAGTTCTTCCTCCAGCCTTAACTCAACCAATTTTTCCTCTTTCATTCATGCTTATATCGATGTTTGTACATCATGGTACCTAGCTCAATTCTCTCTCTCTCTCTCTCTCTCTCTCTCCCGCTATATATTAATACATATATACACCTCCACCCATTCCTCATTCTCCTCTCTCTGATTCATCGATGTAAAATTAGCAGTGCTATGTTTAAAAAGCCGTGTTAATCCTTGATTGTGTTCCAAACTCACAGTTCCACTAGATAACGCCTTGTTCACAACTGTTAGCTTTTACAACATACAAACTGTCAAAACTACTTGTCATATTTTGCTATCAAAATTTACCTGAATGTACCTGAATCTAGTCTGTCAAAATTCTATTTTCATTAAGACAGAACTAATTTAGGTTTATGTATTTGGCTAATACCAAGCACCTCGTCTCTGTTTTCGAATGGGCTGGGTCGCAGCTAAGACACAACTTTTACACCACTGCCCGGCTTCAAAACAACTTTTACTTTACAATCAAATGTAATTTCCTGTAGTAGTAGTAGTAGTAGTAGTAGTAGCAGCAGCAGTAGTAGTAGTTGTGGTGGTGAAGGTTTTGACATCGATGATGGTGGTGGCGGCGTCGGCGGTGGTGTTGGAATTAGTTGTGTTTGTGGCAATGGCGGCCGCCGCAACAGCGGCAGCAGCAGCAGCAGCAGCAGTAGCAGTAGTAGTAGTAGTAGTAGTAGTAGCGATGGTGGTGGTGCCGGTGGTGGTGGTGGTGGTGGTGGTGGTGGTGGTGTTAGTGTTGGTTGTGACAATGGCGGTAGTAGTAGTAGTAGTAGTAGTAGTAGCCGTTTGGGTGATGTTTCGTTTGTCGTAGCACACGTTTCCGTCGATTTCCTCCGTCGATTGTCGATTTCCTCCGTCGATTTCCGTAAAAAATGTAAACACTGAATCGGCCATACATACATACATACATACATACATACATACATACATACATACATACATACATACACACATACATACACACACACATACATACACACACACCATACATAGATACATACACACACACACATACATGCAGACATACATATACACATACACCGAGTAAAAAATTACACTGAATCGGCCATACATACATACATACATACACACACACATACTTACACACACACACACACACATACATACACACACATAGATACATACACACACACACATACATATACACATACACCGAGTAAAAAATTTCAGTTATCTCTCTCTTTCACACATTACTCTCTCTGTCTCTTCGCACACACTAACAGAAGCACTTCATTTACACAACATACTGTCTGTCCCCCACACACCATCAAACACACACACGGGGACTTCAAAAAGAAATTCCCTCGTCATAAAATCGCTTCCTCTTAGTCTCTTTCGCTCTCATTACTTCAAATATTACCGCAAAGCCATATGTAAAAAAATAAAAGTTTTTTACGGAAATCGACGGAAACGTGTGCTACGACGTGTGCTACGACAACCGAAACTTCGCCGTAGTGGCTTGTTGTTCTTGCTATGGTGTGGATGGTTGTGGTCGTCGTATTGGTTGCAGTATCAGCAGTGGTGTGGCAGGAGAGATTAGTCGAGTGGCGATTATTAATGGAATCGCCAAAGAGCACTGTGGCCAAAGTGGAGGTGAATGTCCAGTCAGCCGTGCCAAATCCATGGCTGCGTCCAGTCGGCTCGTTCCGGTACTGAAGACACGTGGTCTGGTGGTGAGAGGCGGTTGGCTTATAACCCCTAAGATCCTGGTTTCAGTTTTTAGCTCGAGCGGTGATGCTCCGCTGACTCATGGGTGTGTGGGAAGGAGCAGAGGGTATCGATGTCTCGTCGCCATTAAATAGATTTCTTTACCACCCAAAAGGGGCTAAACACAGAGGGGACAAACAAGGACAGACAAAAGGATTAAGTCGATTACATCGACCCCAGTGCGTAACTGGTACCTCATTTATCGACCCCGAAAGGATGAAAGGCAAAGTCGACTTCGACGGAATTTGAACTTAGAACGTAACGGCAGACGAAATACCTATTTCTTTACCACCCACAAGGGGCTAAACATAGAGGGGACAAACAAGGACAGACATAGGTATTAAGTCGATTACATCGACCCCAATGCGTAACTGGTACTTAATTTATCGACCCCGAAAGGATGAAAGGCAAAGTCGACCTCGGCGGAATTTGAACTCAGAACGTAACGACAGACGAAATACCTATTTCTTTACTACCCACAAGGGGCTAAACACAGAGGGGACAAACAAGGACAGACATAGGTATTAAGTCGATTACATCGACCCCAATGCGTAACTGGTACTTAATTTATCGACCCCGAAAGGATGAAAGGCAAAGTCGACCTCGGCGGAATTTGAACTCAGGACGTAACGGCAGACGAAATACCTATTTCTTTACTACCCACAAGGGGCTAAACACAGAGGGGACAAACAAGGACAGACATAGGTATTAAGTCGATTACATCGACCCCAATGCGTAACTGGTACTTAATTTATCGACCCCGAAAGGATGAAAGGCAAAGTCGACCTCGGCGGAATTTGAACTCAGAACGTAACGACAAACGAAATACCGCTAAGCATTTCGCCCGGCGCGCTAACGTTTCTGCCAGCTCGCCGCCCCCTACAACAATTAGCGAAAGCATCGTACAAAACGGAAACGGATCCCATAAAATTCAAATGTTCACTGGACAAATTTCTTCAAAAAATCTCGGACCAACTTCCTACACCCGGATATGTCTCCAACAATAATAACTCTTTGCTAGAGTGGGCCATGGTGCCCCATATATGACTAAAAGACTTCACCAGGTGGTGCTATTGAGTTAGACATGGCCTGGGCCTATACTGGCCGAAACCTATCAAAGTTACCAAGCCATACTCGCTCGTGAGTGACGGCTCACTGTACTGTGCATCATCGTAGATATCACACTTTCATTTGTATCCATCATTTGACTGCGGCCATGCTGGAGCACCACCTTGAAGAATTTTTAATCAAATGAATCGATCCCAGGACTTAAATTTATTAAGCCTGATACTTATTCCATCGGTCCCTTTTGTCGAACCATGTTACGGAGACGTAAACACACCAACACCGGATGTCAAGCAGTGGTGAGAGACAACCCCCCCCCCACACATATGTGGTTATGTAGTAAGACGTTTGCTTTCCAACCATATATTTCCGGGTTCAGTCCCACTGTGTGGCAGCTTGGGCAAGTGTCTTCTACTATAGCCGCGGGTCGACCAAAACCTTGTGAGTGGATTTGGTTGACGGAAACTGAAAGAAGCCCGTCGTATATGTATGTACGTATATATTTGTGTCTTTGTGTTTGCCCCCCATCCCCACTACCATTTGATAACCGGTGTTGGTGTGTTTGCGGTTCGATAAAAGTGACCAGCAGATTAAGTAGCAGTGTTATTAAAAAGTAAGTACTGAGGTCAATTCAATCGACTAAAAATTTTCCATGGTGGTGCCCCAGCATGGCCGCAGTCTAATGACTGAAACAAGTAGAAGATAAAAGACGAAAGATAAAAGACGAAAGACAAATGATGTATGGAGACAGACAGACAGACAGACAGACAGATACATAGATATGTTTCTTTATTAGCCACACAGGGCTGCACACAGGCGGGACAAATTACAAGGTAGAGCTTTTCGTTTTGGGGGAGAAAAAAAAAGGGGGCTAGGTTTTCGATCAAAAGGGATCGTAAAAGGAAAGAAAAAGAAAAGAGAAACCAAAAAAAATCGATCAATAGGGATCATGTATCACAGAAATGTCATGATATAAAGTGTAAAGGGGGAAACAGATGAGGTTTATCCGTGCAAAGAAAAGCCGAGGGAAAAGACCACGATAACCTCGGTCAATAATGTCACATGTTAACACATTTATTTGCAAGTATAAATAGATAGATCGATAGATAGATAGATCGATAGATAGATAGATAGATAGATAGATAGATAGATAGATAGATAGATAGATAGATAGATAGATAGATAGATAGATAGATAGATAGATCGATAGATAGATATGTGTGAATGTATGTGTTATGTATATATATACACACGCGCTCAGACGCACACGGAAGGAAAGCAAGTTTCATTCCCGATTTAGAAAACGGCGAGAAAAATTCAACTAAATAGATGAGTAAATATACATTGGCGAACTCCATCACGTCACAAGGTGAATACCAGAAACGTTTACAAATGCTATGCAGTAATGTATCGGGAGGTGAGTTGCTTTACATTTTAAAACGTCACGCCGTAGAAAACAAATACAATTTAAAGCAGCCGTTTGTTTCTTTTGCTTTTTCTTTGATCGCCTAATTAACGCCAAGAAATGATATTGTCACGCACAAACCCCGTCTTCATTACATTACAGCCTGTCTGCATAAAAATAGCTCGCATGTCGTTACTGTTAATTGCAAGTCAGCCATGATGGATACACATGCAGTGACGTATCGACAGTGTGTGCCACCCGAGGCAGCCCCTGAGTTCGCCGCTTTTTCTGTCACCACCACTGGCCCCGGGATCTCGAGCCCATCTAAGCTTATGCAGCAGATTCGAAAATGCTGCCCCTAAAAGTCTCTCACGATGCGAACTGTCTTTTTTGTCCCCTCCAGGGACGTAACCATATTTTAAAGCTAGGGGAAGCGAGCATTTAAAAAAAAGACGCCATGACACATACCAAACAATGTTTAACTCATTGATTACACATTTTACCAAAAGCACCAATTTTGAAAAATGTATTTGGTGAGTTGCGGTCGCTCAACCTGCGTTGAGCTTCCCTCGTTGGTGCGTGGCCATGGAGTGGAATCAGAGGGTTGATTCGAACCTAAAACACACATGACGATTATTGATTTTCATCTAAATTATGAAAATGCTCTTAAGAAAGGAGATTAAATGTAAAGTATCTTGTTAGGTTCAAATCTAATCTTTCGTTGGAATAATAGATGGTTTCAAATTTTTGCGCAAGGCTAGCAGTTTCGGGGCAGGACTCAGTCGACTCTAGTGCTCAACTGGTACCTATTTAATTGACCCCAAAATGATGAGCGGCAAAGTCGACACCGATAGAATTTAAACTCAGGGCGTTATGATGGACGAAATGCCGTTAAGCATTTTCCGCAGCAAGGTAACGATTCCCCGAGCTCACCGCTTTCTCTGTCTCTGTCTGTCTGTCTGTCTCTCTCCCTCTCTCTCTCTCTCTCTCTCTCTCTCTCTCTCTTTCTCTCTCTCTGTCTCTGTTTATCTATCTATAAGTGTGTGTATATGTGTGTTTACGTACGTATGTATGTGTATTAAAATTAAAATAAATCTTCTTATATTTTCTGTGCATTTTCATCGTTTACTAGCAGTATCGCCCGGCGTTGCTCGGGTTTGTAAGGGAAATAACTATAAAGCATTTTTAGAGAGTTATAGCCAAAAAATGGAAGAAAAATGATGGTAAATTTTTTTTTAGTTAAAAAGGTCGAGTTGCGTCCCCTAGACAGTCTGTGGTTTGTGTTTCTGATTGTTGACCCCATGTCGAATTTATCGATTTTTTTCAGAACTGGGGGAACTTTTCAAAATTTTCGCTGCGTTAGTTTTGAATTATGACATTGGGCTATGTGTGTGTCAAGTTTCATCAGAATCGGTTGAAAGCCGTGGTCAGGGTGAGGGTACAACCTGACAGACACACAGAAACACACACAGACAAACTGCCGTTTATATATAGAGAGATTTCTTATACACACATACACACATACATACAAACACTGATGTATCGTATATATGTAAAAAGATAGGTAGGTAGGTAGATAGATAGACAGACAGACAGACAGACAGGTACACTGGCGTTTGGGCTTCTCACTTCTCGATATATTCCGCTCCTTTAATAGGGTTTTAAATCCTTCAGCCAAAACACATCTCTTCATTTCACGAAACAAACTTTGAAAGGTAAACTAAACAACAAAATATAATTACCAAAAACACAAACAAAACCAACAACAAATAAATACTGTATCATAAAGGACAACCATTTTAATTTGTTCTTCTTCCTCCCTTTCGCCTTCGCAAATCTCTTCTTCATCTTAATCTTATTCTATTTCTCTTTCCAGGTTATTCGCTTTGTCACACTTTTTTTTTATTCCTCTTCCCTTTCTTTTTCTCTCCCTCTCTCCGTTTCTTTTTATATCTTTTTCTCTCATTCACTTCTCTCTCTTTCATTCTTACACACTTTCTGTATCTGTCTTTTTTCTTGTACCACTTTCTTAATCTCACAGGTTTCCTCTTTCGTTCTCTCTCCCTCTCTCTCTCTCCCATATGAGCACCTGCACTCGCACATACCTCCGACTCTTCCCCTATCTCTTTTTATCCAGTGGCTTCGTTCTGGCCCTCACTTCCCTTTTCTCTCTCTCTCTCTCAATTTATCTATCTATCTATCTATTTCTCTGACACACACACACGCACGCATTCACGTACACACCTGTATACTAGCGTTTTCTCCAACGCTTTCTCAGACTTTTCTCTCTCTCCCCTCTCTCTCTTCTCCTCCCCCTCTCTCTGCCCTCTCTCTTCTCCTTCCCCTCTCTCTGGCCTCTCTCTTCTCCTCCCCCTCTCTCTCCCCTCCAACTCCTCCCTAAACCATTCACTACCACTTTCACTCACCCGCCACTTCTACGAACTGTCTGAAGCGTCCCCATTGACAGTTATGTGACAAATAATGGTTTGGGGAGACAGCAAAAGAGAAAGGAAGGGAGGGAAGTCACCTTAATACATATATACCGTACATGACATATATGGGACGTAGAAATTGCTGCAACAATAACTACAACACCAACAACGAATGCAACGAGTTTTACAATAACCACAACAACAGGACCGCAAAGCCAACGACCAGAGAGAGAGAGAGAGAGAGAGAGAGAGAGAGAGAGAGAGAGCGATAGAGAGAGAGAGAGCGATAGAGAGAGAGAGAGAGAGAGTCCATTACTACCACAATGACTACAACGATCCTTCTACGTCGTGTTGCTTGTCACAGTAGATTGCAACAGAAAGGAATTATTATCCTTCCTACCCTCACCAACTATCTCAGTCCGTTGTTTGCTGGTCGGTTGATTACATCATTTAGTGTCGTTGTTGACGATGTTGTTTAGACCCGCATAAGACTCCGACCTAGCAAACCTGTGATAAAAGATTGACAACAGACTTGACTCTACCGTATTTTTTGTATATTAGGAACGATTCTTTTCAAGACAGTCGAAATTTGCTGATGTTTTTGGGTTATCCTACATCCATGATAGAATGAGAACGGTATCCCAAATGCTGGGTTCAACTTCTGGATTGGAAGTAATACGTTTCCAGATAAATACCTATACAGAATTCAGGAAAAATTATGATTGGTACGAGAAAATAACTGCTTTTTCTTTGGTAACCAGTATTATCTACAAATACAAGACAGCAACAGATACAAAAATTGCACCAATGTTTTGCAACACTAATAATGAAATTCTTTGAAGAAAAAGTATGCCTTATCCGGAATTATTTTTGGTCAGCATTTCCAATCCCGTTTAAAAGGAAACTGGAAAAGATTCTTTGATGACATTTTCATCCACCTGAACAGAAATAAAGGATCTAAATTGATAGATCACGTTAAAATACATAAACAAGAAATCAAGGATATATCTCTCAGAAACGTTCCATGTTGTAACCATGAAGACATTTGTGCAAATGTCAAATGCAAAATATTTCCTTTTTTCCAAAATGATCAACTTCAAAAGACAAAAGAAGAATACTTTATAAGAATTTTAAATACAAAGTAAACCGGAAATAGTCCACATCACTATTAAAAGCAACTTCCTCTATACGGATTATTGCACAACAAAGTGTCTGAGAAACTGTGAACAGCGAAAGCGCTAACAAGCAATAGGAAAACTTTCATCCCCAAACTTCGCGTCATTGCATTTTAAAGCTTTTTATTTAATTAATAATTAATAATTTAAGAAAATCTTTCTTCAAGTATTGTGACTGTGTCAAAACTTCTTTTGCAAAACCTTTTATACTGTGTGTGTGTGTGTGTGTGTGTGTGTGTGTGTGTGTGTATATATATGTATGTGTATGTGTGTGTGTGTGTGTGTGTGTGCGTGCGTGCGTGCATGTACGTATGTATGAATGCATGTCTTTTTTATATTTGTTTCCAAAAACTCTTCATTTGAAATCCTGTATTGAAACATATTGTCGTATCTTGAGAGGTTATTTTGCGAATAAAAACACAGGCAGTGTTTATATTATATAATTATTAGTGAACACGCCAACTGATTAACCAATTGAATAATTAATTGCATAATTGATCGTTTGATCACTCAATCGATCAGTTAGTTGGTCCGAGTTTATATTTTCATCTCCATTCGAGACGTTATCAATGACGGCCTCTCGGTGCTCCAGCCCTGTTACAATGCTGAGAAAAAACTTGGAGCAATGAGACCGTGTGAGGCCTGGAATGGCGTCAAAAGGATTTTGGCAAACCAGCTGATTGGTAAATTAACTGATTAATCAATCGTTTTTTTTTTCAAACAATCGAACGATTAATTGGTTGATTAGTTAAGTGCACACTAATGACGATAAGGAGGCGGAGCAGGCAGGTGTGGTAGTTCTGTTATTTGCCATTAAGGGATATTGGGTGGGAACAGGGAAAAAGTCACTGGGGGTTTACACAGAATTATTGAAAGAGAAAGAAAAAACTTGTAATATGAATATACATGGAATACATATAAAATGAATGATGATGCCGTCCTCCATGGAGAACCTTAATTGTGGTCCAATTGAGGAATCCCACAGACCCCAACAAATCCAAGACCATCCCTGCATACCAAGGACAAATATCATCTCCAACGTTCGGACTGAATCTTAGAAAATATGTATAACACAGCATGAATCAGAATACATAAAATTCAAATGTTTCAAGGCCTTCCTGTGAGTGAAATAAGAATGTAAGCAGTTTTTACATGCTTTTGATATGTACGTGGGGGGGGGAGAGGGTGAGAGTCTCCTGGCGGACTGTTTTACGGTTTATTGTCCGCTCCTCAGAAAAGATGTACTAGGCTTACTTCACCAATCAAGAATTAGAAAATCCAGTTACAATATAAAGCGGTATAAATTCGTGTAATATCTTAGTCGACAGCCTAATTTGTATATCTTTGTTTTGAACGACTCGTCGTTAAATAAATAATATATATTTTTTGTACAGCATTCGACAAGCCTGATTCTTAAAGGATCAAACCTGTAGAGTTGTCTCTTTCAGCAAGAATTATTAATAATTAGAAATACGTAGGTCATAAAAGAAATGGTTTAAGCTCTTCCCCACAGAAATACATATTACTTTGTAAGATAGCTTTCTTGAACGTATAGGTATATATATATATATATATATATAAGAAAATAAAAACGGAAAATACGCACACTTACATGGTTATTGTATAATTTTTAATGTATCGACCGGTTTCGCAATCGCTATTCATGATACAATGTTTAATTTATATGAAAATATATTTTTCTTAAGAAGAAAATGGGTCCATGTTGTTTCTAATGAGATTCACGAGTATATGATTGAATATATATATGAGTGAATACATATATATATATATATATATATATATATATATATATATATATTATATATATATAAAGAAAGAAATGATTAAGATTATTAGGCATTTAAATTGAGGTACCAAGCCAGTTCGGTATAATCTGCGCAACTCAAAATTAGGTGAATAAAAAGCAAATGAGTAACAAGGATGTCTAGGTATCAGTGCATTACGGCCGTTTCAAGCGACTCCATTTAATCCATCAGTGAATATATTCCAGCAATTTGAAATAAACCGCTCTCCTCGGACGCAGACACAGCCCTTTCGCGTCCTGGTTTGAGCGGGATAGCCTGCAGCAGCTCCAGCTTTCGCGGTAAAGGTTCAACGGTCAATACGTACAGCAAGGAGGAGAGAGGGTACCCCTGACGGAGCGATCGGGATATCTGAAACGGTTCCGAGAGGTGGCCATTAACTTTGTCCACCAAACTGATGCCGCTATGCATATATGTGTGTGTGTGTACACACACCAACACACACACTCACACACACACACACACATATATATACATATATAGAGAGAGAGACAGAGACAGACAGACAGACAGACTGTCGGACGGACGGACAGACAGACTAGCAGATAGATAGATGAGTATATGTATATGTGTGTGTATGTGTGTGCGTGTGTGTGTGTATTACCAAAGGAAAACAGAGTAAACATGCTTTTGATAATTATTAGATAAATTACATGAAACGAAAGATGGGTCATGTGAGGTTTATGGCTTGAAGGAAGTCACGTGTACGTTTGGTGTTATTTGGCAAGGGTTTGATTAAGGAGGTACAGAATGGTATAAATTCATATCATTTCATGTCGGCTCCTCAGTTCCTTTTGCTTTGTTTGGGTTTGCTATCCTTTTGTTATTGGATCTCAACAGTTGACAGAATATAACGGTGGTATGTGCGCTAGTAGAGAATAAGAGAGAAAATAAAGGGAAGGCTTGTATGTATGTATGTATGTGGGCGAGTGTGTATGTATATGCATGTGTATGTGCATATGTATGTGTATGTATATCTATATATATATCTATACCTATCTATCTATCTATCTATACACACAGAGGGAGAGAAAGAAAGAGAGAGAAGGAGAACGAGAGAGAGTGAGGGTGGAATTGGGAAAATAAAAAAACTAGTTACTATTACTACTACTAATGCCATCAAAGTGACACAAAATGCCATCAAAGTGACACTGGGGTAAAATATACGAAGCCCAGTATACCCATCCTGTCTACCCGTCTGATAAGGGTACACCAGGCACATGCATCACAACCATGTGTGCACGACATGGTGATCTCATATCAATATAAACAGCACATGACTTTTGCAGGTGGGGCCCAGTTAGAATTTTCTTCTGGTCGAGTAACCCATCCCGCTCAAAAGGTCCCTGAAAAAGGGTTGTTTAAGGATGTTGAACGAAACACCCATGTTTCTAGAGGTGAATTATTCAAACCCCAAAGAATCTCTCTCAACACACGGCTGTGATGCTCCCCCACTACTTCTGCTCGTGATCAGCGATGCACATATGGTCAGCAACTAAGGGACATGCTCAACTGGTTATGGTCAAAGAACTGACAAGCAAATCTGTGGTATTGAGCAGAATATTTGCTGTAGCCCATCTTTTATACCAAGACAAAACAATGTACATGATATTATTATTATTATATTATTATTATTATTATTATTATTATTATTATTTATTATTATTATTATATTATTATTATTCAGTAGTTTTATTTTTATAATGTGCTTTCATTGCACTACTGAACGAAGCTCTGTGTGCCTCTGTTATGTGCTGTTGTTTGCTGTGATGCTCTTACGGTTACTGAATTGAAAGTGTTTTACGTAGGACGTGTGCTGTGCCTCGTAGTGCTATTTTCTGTATGTTATATATATTTGTTAGTCCTTGTGCTTTTGTTACGTATTTGTCTGAATATTTGTTATCATACCTAATGCACCATACAACCTCTTTCGCTACTGCTACCAGACAGAGGAAAATTGCCTGCCCTTCCAGACCAAAGGAAGGTGGCGGGTCAATCGTCACTATGGACTCGGCCGATAGCCGAATCCGTCCTACATGCGACAACTGTTCCACAAATCAATAATGCATGGACATTGGACGAGTGCGTGAAGATCGATTTCGTCGCTCTGCGCGCACCTCGGGCAGGTCCGTCTGACAGCACTTCCGTGCCTGTAGAGTTTATCTTGAACCGTCAGTTCCCCCTGGTAGCAATGCCAAGCAAGGGATTTCTGGAAGTTATCCATGGTCCCAGGCTGGTCACTTCGACTTCATCAACGCCCAGCGCCTCTACAAGTGTGTCATCGCACTTTTCCACCACTAAACCTCTACAGAACTCAAGAGTGGGTGTTCCACTGACCAAGTTTCCTGCCTGGTAGAGGGCAGTGAGTGCCTGGCAACATTTCAGATGCCACTCATCCTGTCTGCGTCTCTTCTAGACCCAGGGCTGCAGCTCAGTCAAGGAGATGAGCTGGTGGAAGCCCTGTTTAACAAACACTGACCACACCTGTTCACCGTTCAGGCAGAATATCTGGAGATGCCGCAACCTCAATGCATGTCTACGTATCATTAGCCACGGTATGCCCAGCCCTCCCCGGAGAAGGTGCTGGCAGCAGATGGACCGCCTCACCAACAGAACCTATCCCCGCCACAAGAATTTGAAGAGGAGGCTGTAAGTGTGTCTGTGTCTGTGTGTATGTTTATATTCTTATTTATGTGTGTATTTATTGGGGGGTGGGAGAGCGTTTCTCGTTTCCCCCTAGGGTGGTTAATGTTTCTTGTTGCTGGTGGTTTTGCCGGTGCTGGTACTGGTGTTGGTTGTGGTCCTCGTCCCGGCGTAGGCAGCAGTGGAGGCCTTTGACCCCTTGCACCTTTTATCCCTTGAGGGCAAAAGACTCGCAAATGAGTACTTTCTCCACAAACGAAACAATGCAGCTTCTGCTCTCACACATTATCTGCAATACCGTCCCGTTTTGGAGACGGATGTGGTCTGGATTACTTTTGAAGTTTTCGGGCTTGATCTGGAGAAGTGTCTCCAGATACACCCTGGACCAGTCCTCCCTGGCAGTCTTTGTCACCTCTATCGGGACGGTATCTGACCCTTGCTCGATTACGTATCCCAGAAGCCACCACATGTCAAGTCCTGGTGGAATCCTTGGAATGCGAACACGCTCTATTCTTTTCACCATATGGGATGGGTACATAATGACCTTGCTGGTTTTGCAAGGGGTCATTGAGTCCTTTGTAACGAGGGCTTCTGACTTAAAAAGCACCGAAATGATGCCGTATTGTCCGCCTTTCGCTACGTATTCGGCATCATCTCTGATACATCTCAGCGCAACTTCAATATCTGCTTGTGCTATTATTGCCAGTTTCTTTGTCTCTGCTGAGAAGCATCTGAAATGAACTGTTATTTTCTCCACTGCTTCAATTGCCTCTTTTGGAATGGTTACGTTGGCCCAGGTTTGCTCATGTTTGATGAGTTTCCAGGCAAGGACCAACTTTTCCTCTTTGTTTGTGAGGTCTATGCTGTAACGTGGTCTCGTGTTTGCTGCTGGGAACGTATTGTTGTTGTTGTTGGTGGTGGTGGTGATGGTAATATTGGTATTGTTGTTTTCGTTTTAGCTTTATTGCCGTTGTTATTGTTGCTACTGCTGTTGTTACTGTTTATTGTAGTGGTGGGGTTGTAGTCACTTGTTTTGTTGCCATCATCACCGCTACCACTGCTGCTTTCAATTTCTTCTCTACCACTGCTATTATTGGTTCTGCTACTGCCGTCTGTGTTACTATCACTGCATCTGATGCTGTTATTGTTGCCGTTTTCGTTACTGCTACTGCCTGTCGTGGCGTTGAAGCCTTTGCTGCCTCCACTTCCCCCATCACTACTGTTTCTGCCATCTCTACCATCGACACTCCTGTCACTGCTGCTGTTTTTGTTGTAACTAATTTCATAAGCTTCGCGATTTTTCACATTGCTTAGGTTGCTACTGTTGTTGTTGTTCTCGCTAGGAGTGAGTGATATGAGGAGAGGAAAGTCTTCTTCTGTGGGAGGGCTGATGGGAGAGATGGGAGATATGTCAGGTTCGCTTGGGAGCTTAAACAGTTGTGGTCGATGAAAAGGTGGTAAGCGTACCAATAATTATCGGAGCCCTGAGAACAGTGAGTAAAACATTTTTGAAGTACATGGGACAAATAGGGGCTACAATAAGAGTGGAGCACTTGCAGAAAACAGCACTGCTTGGAACCGCTTTAATACTCCGGATGCTGCTCGAAAAAAAGGAGTGTTACCTTAGTTCACTGGTAATGAACAGCTGACACTGTAGTACATCTCCAGCCTTAGAAGCTGTGCAAAGGCAATAAAATTATTGTTGTTGTTGTTGTTATAAGTGCCTTGATGCAGTACCAGGCAGTGGCTCTCATGGCTTCTGGTTTTAACTGATTGGAAGTGGTATCGTGTACATTGTTTTGTCTTTGTATAAAAGATGGGCTACAGCAAATATACTGCTCAATACCACAGATCTGCTTGTCCAGTTGTTTGACCTTAACCAATTGAGTATGTCTCTTAGTGGCTGATGATAGGTGCATCGCTGATCTTGAGCAGAAGTATTTGCGGGGAGCATCATAGCCATGTGTTGAGAGAGATTCTTTGAGGTCTGGATAATTCACCACTGGAAACATGGGTGCTTCGTTCAACATCCATAAACAAACCTTATTCAGGGACCTTTTGTGCGGGATAGGCTACTCGACCTGAGGAAAATTCTAACTGAGCCCCCACCTGCAAGGCCATACGTTGTTTATTTTGACATGAAATCACCATGTTGCACACATATAGTTAGGATGCATGTGCCTGACGGGTAGTCATGATGAGTAATACTGGGATTCGTATATTTGTACTCCTGTGTCATTTTGACGGCATGCACTGCTCTCTCACTCAATAATAATAATAATAATAATAATAATAATAATAATAATAATAACAACAATAATAATAATAACAACAACAATAATAATAATAATAGTAATAATGATTTCAAATTTTTCCACAAGGGCAGCTTGGAGGAGGGAATTAAGTCAATTTCATTGACCCCAGGGCGTAATTGGTACTTAATTAATCGACCCCCGAAAGGATGAAAGGCGAAGTCGACCTCCGCGGAATTTCAACTCAGAACGTAGCGACATGCGAAATACCGCCAAGCATTTCGCCTGGCGTCCTAACGATTCTGCCAGTTCGCCACTTTAATAATAATAATAATAATAATAATCCTTTCTACTATAGGCGCAAGGCCTGAAATTTTGGGGAAAAGGGCCAGTCGATTATATCGATCTCAGTACACAACTGGTACCTAATTTATCGACCCCGAAAGAATGAAAGGCAAGGTCGACCTCGGCAGAATTTGAACTCAGAACGTAACGGCAGACGAAATACGGCTACGCATTTCGCCCGGCGTGCTAACGATTCTGCCAACAACAAGAGCGCTCGGAGAGCACAAACCTCCGCCAAGGCAACAGCAATGTCCTCTCAACGATCAGCTGGGGATGATTTTTAAAATGAGAATATCTGAAATAATCTCGATTGCTCTCACAAACGAGAATACTAAAAATGAACCCGACCGCTCTAAAAAATTAAGTAAAACAAAAAAACGTAAAAATAATCTAGAATTTTTGTCCGGTACCGGATCGATCCCAAAATCTAATCAGTTCGTGCCAGTCATGAGGCGAAACATCTCTGAAAATTTCATCCGAATCCATGCAACGGTTCTTGAGATATCTAGTCCTCCGACAAGCAAACAAACACTACTAACAACAATACCTCAGCCTTCGCTAAGGCGAAGGTAATGATGATGATGATGATGATTATAATAATAATAATAATAATAATAATAATAATAATAATAATAAGGTACAGAAACCTATTTGAAAATGGTACCAGGTTTATCATCCCTGCAGGATGTGCAAAAAATCGTGTTAACTGGAACGGCTCATGTACTGAGAAGAGCATTATCGCTGTGGAAACAACATCCAGTCATGAATTTATTTATTCATTAATTTTTTTAATACATATTTTACCTGTGAATTTGCGTGTGTAATCAGGGAATGCATACAACGAACTTCTCTACCCTAGGTGTACGGAAAACATTCGGCGAGAAACGGAAGAAAATTTGAAGGAAGGAAAAATAATAATAATAAGAAGAAGAATAACAACAACAACAACTGATTTTAATTTGCCATTAAGGAATAGTTATACAACAATGAAAATGTGCTTAAAGTGTGGGCTTTTGATATACTAAGTATATCAAAATAGAACACACAAAGGATGAGAAGAATGGATGAGTTAAACATTGCCAAAAAAGTATACAATGTTTAAAGACAATAAAGAAATATAATAGGAAATCGCACAACAAGGGAAACAAGATATATGTTTTAATGAGGGCAAACATCTACACTTCGATGGGAGGTGCGTACTCTTCAAATTTTGCAGGTACTGTTTAAGGTTGGTAATCAAGGAACGGTCTTTGATTTCTTGTAATAGGCAAGAAAGGGTCCATGTCCTGCTGTTTGTTGATGTGCAGCACAGAGTTAAGAGTATTTGATTCATGAACGTTGGGTCGTGAGTTCGATTTTTTTTTAAACTCTTCCAAAACGTTCAGCATCGTCCACTTCCTTCGGAACTTTCTGTTGTTGCTGTCGATTGCGCTCTCTTTCCGTCTCAGCACAGTCTTTGCTTTAGTTTATTGTCGGAAGAAAGAGTCCCTCGGTTTCCTGGTCGACTTCTGGAACTGGGAACGAAGCGATTTCTTCCAGTAACTCCGATTTTGTGTGTAACATTGCTTGAGTAGAAGCAGAACCTCATGATCTGCCACTATTTCTGCTTCTGTTCATCTCTTGTGGGTACGCGGCCCTTAAATGATTTGCTGCTATAAATATGAGCAGTAGCTGAGCTGTTTTTTCTCAACGATCGTAAAAGCCTTTCTTTTTGCTATCTATTACAGAGTACAACGCTGTGATCGTTGTGTACACTTGTTTTCGCCTTTCGCCGTTTCCTCTGGTCTCTTGAGAACAACAACGCTTGTGACAAGCTGTCAGTGGTATTTCTGGACAGCACAACACCTGCTGTTATCTGTTGTCCTTCACGTCTCTTGAGAACAACACCTGTTTATGACCTGTTGTCGGGGTTGTCTCTTGAGGACAACACTTCTTGTCACCTATTGTTGGTGATGTCTCTACTGCTTTTTATTTGTAAGAAATCCCTTAAGTGTTCCTTACTGCCACATATATATATTAGCCGGGGTTTTATGTCCAACAATAATGCTAATATATGAAAGAAAGGTTTTGAAGGGTTTCCCTTGTATAACACTCTCGGTAATAATAGCATTTTGAAACATTTCTTTAAAAATGGGGTAATTTTGAGTAAAAAGAAAATGTTCTTTGTCCGGCTTAAATATAAAGACATGGTGAATGAAGGTTGTCAGGCCTCAACATCAAACCACTGTCATAAAGAAATAGAATGAAAGAATGAGATATAAGAATAAATAAATGACAACACAACCTTCTGTTGAAAACAAACTCAAATACTTTAACACACAAACAAGACAGTCCAGGATCAAAAACGTGTTTGCCTGGAATGATTTTCATTGTTGCAACTTCTAATTAACTCACCGTTGCAAAATTACAGACATTTAGTTTGCCAGTGTATCATTGTCTGATTTTTCATTGTTTAGCTTTCTTAATGACACTATAGTTTTATTATATATATTTTATTCTATTTTGATACATAGTAATTTAGAAATGCAAAAGGTTGGGTAGAAGGCAGAGCAAATATGTCAGTAAAAGTTCATCTCCATACAAAATAGTCACGACGTTCTCTTGTTATGTAACATGGAGCCATCTGTTCCGTTTCTCATTTATCTTTCAAGGATGGTTGTCGACTGGAAAGAAAGTGGAATCTTTTCGGTTTGACCGGCAGTTTTTTAAAGTAATTTCCACGTAACTAAACACTTTTAAACTTCGTATACTGGTAGAATGCGTTTATAAAACATCTTTTTTCTCTTGGCTTTATTGAGAAAATACTATAGTTTGTAAGATATTTGTTGTTGTTTTTTCTTCAATTTCTGCAATTTCAACCAATCAATGACGTCTATTGAGGTGAAAACATTCTGTGCCGTATGAATATGTCCCTCGTTTAAGAAGCAGATTGGGTTTATTTACAATTCTGATGAAAAAAAAGATACCCTTCCCCCCACCCCTAACCCTAACTAACCCTAACTCTAACCCTAAAACAGAATGAAATGCAATAGATCGATACTAGGGTCATAATTATGGGTGACAATTTCATATGACACCGCTAGAAAAGACTGCCGGTCAAACCGAAAAAATCCAGAAAGTGTTTAATCGTCGGACAAAATGCTGTTTTGGGATTCCTTTATGTTCCGAGTTCCAATCCGGACGGGCGCAAGCGACGTCCTTTGATGCCTGTTAATATTCATCATTAAGTAAGGCAACAAGCAGGCAGAATCGTTAGTACGTTGGGCAAAATGTTTAACAGCATCTCGTCTGCCTTTACGTCCCGAGTTCAAATTCCGCCGAGGTCGATTTTGCCTTTCATTCTTTTGGGGCTGATAAAATAAATACCGGTTGAACACTTGGGCTGATATAATCGACTTACTCCCAGTCTCCGAAATTGCTGGCCTTGTGTCAAAATTTGAAACCAATATTCATCGTTGTCATTGTCAACCGCCGGGCATTATAGCCATGAGTCGTAGGACCCACTGAGGCCGGTTACCCAGTTTCCATGACGTATGAGTGAGCGAGAAGGCAGCACGCTTTATGAAAGAGTTACCTGGCTCTCGCAACGCTACTCGATTTCTCATATATCAGAGTGGACTGGAGCAACGTGAAGTGTTTTGCTCACAAACACAACACATCGCCCGTTCCGACAATGGAAACCACCATCTTGCGATCGTGAGTCACAAATCCACATGCCTCCATCCGGCAAATACTGAATTCAAATTTTGGCACAAGACCAGCAATGTCGGGGTAGGGAATAAGTCAGTTACATCAGCCCTAGTGTTCAACTGGTAATTATCAGAAGAAATGTCGCTAAGCCTTTTTTTTTCTTGCACGGTAACAATTCTATCAGCTCTCCGTCAAAAGCCCCCTAGGTCAAAAGCCCCACGGTTATATTTTTCGGTTGTTTTTTCGTTTTTAGAACTTTTAGTTGAATGTATCGTCCCCAGAATTATTTTTACTTGTTGCAGTTTTTAGACTGCGGCCGGCCATGCTGGGGTACCACCTTGAAGAATTCCAATTTTTAAGTAAACAAAATATATTCAATCGAAAAACATCTATGTCCCTCAAAACATCTATGTTCCTTGTGTTTTAATTACTTTCTTCGTTTTTAAAATAATTCAACTTATTTTAAAATAGTGAATACCATTCTCTTTCCTTTATAAACTTTTATTAAATTTTATTACAAGAACTCTGTATTATCGGAAATGCAGGTTTTTATAAAAGTGAAATACAAGGGTTTCTCAGAACACCCTTTAGAAAATATTGCAGGAACTTATTTTAAGCTTTTGATTTTGAGTTGTCTCTTCGATCCATGCTCATCATTTTAAGTTTATTAACACTTCGTTATTTATTTTTCTTGATAAGATGTCATTATATTTCAATTAACATTCTGGAATGTTCTTGTAATATTCTGAAAAATTCTTGACTGCTAGATAAACTGAGGCGTGTATAATTATGTGAACAAGCGAAAAATTAACTTATTCAGAAAAAACATTCAGTGCGGGAAAATTTCATTGAAATTGTGAAACTCTGTAGAAAAAGGGTCGGGTTTAGAAGTTTAGGTAAATTTTGGGAAGTACACTCGCACGCGTTTCACTAAGAAAAAAGAAACCCTCGGATTTTTGCGTGGAACCAAGTACCCTGACCTCTTAATGTGTTACAAACTCGTTATTTTTGTTCGGAAAAAAGGGTTAGGGAAATCGTCAGGAAGGCTGAGAGGGTACTAGCATCACTCAGTAAGACCTTAGTCAGCCGCTCTCCAGCTCTCTACACTTGGAATTTTCATCACCAGTCTGGAACCCATATCTTGCTCAGCATATAAATCTCCTGGAAACTGTTCAGAAATGTGCAACAAAACTAATACCCGCCGCCAGACATCCACCATATTCTGAACGTCTTGCATCCCTGGACATGGATACATTGGACCTCAGATGTCTGGCAACTGACTTGGTTGACACCCAGAAGATTTTTCACCATCTTTCTAACAACAACCTTGGGCACCTTTTTGAATTCCATATGTCAAACATTCGCGGACATGCTTATAAAATCATAAAACAATACAACACCCATGATTTTCAGAATTGCCGAAGCATAGAATAAACTTCCTGCATCAGTTGTTAGATGTCGAGACACTACATCCTTCAAAATTTCCATGTGTCCTGAAATCCGCCAGCACTACACCTGATGGCCTTTTTTTATTATTTATTTAGTTGTAGTGCACCTGAGCACTGTATACAACAATCTCCTTCATCATTATATATATATACGTGCGTGCGTGCGTGCGTGTGTGTGTGTGTGTGTTGTGTGTGTGTGTGTAGTGACTTTCTGTGCAACATTTTATGGTTGTTAGTCAATGTAATATCACACACCCCACTTCTGTTCCCACTCAGAGGTATCCCACACAGTGTTCAATATTATTTGGTGTATGACTTTCTCTCTTTTCTATCCATTTCTCTATCCTTCTCCTCTCCCCTCTTGTATGCAAAACCTTCCCCATCTATACCTGCATTTGTCATGATGTTCATCATCATCATCATGGCTCAGCTTCGCGAACGAAGATCAGGAAGGCTGTCCACGTCGCGTGCATGCACGCTCATGACTGACAAGTCCGATATGGGAAAGGCAGGTCCGTGAGTAGTGTCCACAGACGAAGGTAACATCCGGTGTGGTGTCAGAGGCGGCTCGCACCTTCCTCCTGCGTCTCTTGTCTTTAAGTGCGTCTTTTCTTTGTTCCTCAAACTTGCTGACTGCGTTGAAGATCGTGTGGCGCCAGACATCACGGTCCGCAGCCAGGTCTGACCGGCATTGGTGGTCAATATGACATGCTGTTAGAGACTTCTTGAGGCAATCTTTGTAGCTTCCTCGGAGCTCCTCTCTAACGGTGGCCGGTGGAGAGTTCGCCAAACAGGGCAATCTTAGGAAGGCGATGGTTCTCCATTCTGGTGACATGCCCTGCCCATCGGAGGTGGGACTTCAGTAGCATGGCTTCAATGCTGGGGATCTCGGCCCGCTCCAAGACTTCAATGTTTGTGACGAAGTCACTCCAGTGAATGTTGAGGATGGTGCGGAGACATCGCTGGTGGAAACGCTCGAGGAGACGGATGTGACTGCGGTAAGTGATCCAGGTCTCTGATAATGTTGACATTGAAATAAATCCACATTTTTCATTTAAAAAATTTGAACCTGGGTTTCTACCCACTAAACAATTTTTTTTTTTTTTGCTGAGCCACTGACAAGAGTAGCACCATTAACATTCCTACCACCACCACCACATCGTTGCGAACAACGCTATAAACTACGACAGCAACAACATCGATCAAGGAGACATTGACAAAGCAGTGTCGGATTTATGGTAGCTGTCAAGTAGTAGTAGTAGTAGTGGTAGTAGTAGTAGCAGTAGTAGTAGTAGTAGCAGTAGTAGTAGTGGTGGTAGTAGTAGTAGTAGTAGTAGTAGTGGTGGTGGTGGTGGTGGTGACGGTAGTGGTAGTAGTAGTGGTAGTTGTTGTAGTAGTAGTATTAGTAGTTGTAGTAGTAGTAGTAACAGCAGCAGCAACAGTATCAACCGCCACAATGCCAACTGAAGCTCGGGGGTCTCACATGATCTGGAGATCTTTCAAAATTTGAAAGAGGTCAACGTTTTGTATCAGTCAGTTTAAGAAGAACTGAGAAGGTTCGTTGGAGAGACAACAACACAAGGGTCTCCTTCTCCACGGTCAACTTATAGTAAAGACTGGTACAGCTGTTGTTGTTGATTACGATGATGATGATGATAATGCTGTCATCATCGTCGTCGTCGTCACCACCACCACCTCCACCATCGTCATCATCATAGTCATTATATTCTGTTTTTGTTGCCACTTTGCGCTCCTCGTCCTCCTCTTCCTATCATCACCATCATAACCACCATTAACACCAACCTCACCAAAAGAGCTACTATCACTACTACTACTACTACTGCTGCTGCTACTGCTGCTGCTGCTCATACTACACCTACTACACCTACACCTACTACTACTACTATTACTCCTACACCTACTATACTACTACACCTACACCTACTACTACTATTACTCCTACACCTACTACTACTGCTGTTGCTGCTGCTACTACTACTACTACACCTACACCTACTACTACTATTACTCCTACACCAACTACTACTGCTGTTGCTGCTGCTGCTACTACTACTACTCCTACACCTACTATTACTACTACACCTACCACTACTACTACTACAACTACTACTACACCTACTACCACTACTACTACTACTTCTGTTTAGCGGTATTTCGTCTGTCGTTACGTTCTGAGTTCAAATTCCACCGAGGGTTGATAAAATAAGTTGTAGTCGAGTATTGGGATTTATGTAATTGACTTACCCCATCCTTGAAATTGCTGGCCTTGTGCCAAATTTGGAAATCATTATTTATAGCTTTATATCTGATCTTAGATCCAATTCCAAAAGAAAAAATGAATCATAGTGTATGTTTGTGTGTGTGTGTGTGTAGAATATGTGTCCACATATGTTTGTCTTCCAAATTTCCCTATTAAAGTATTGGCCAGCCTAAGACTACACCAGAAGACACGTAGCTAGATTCCAGTACAGTGGAATTAGAACCCAACCAGAATTCCCTAGAAGGACACAGCTTTACCTAATCTAAATTAATGCCACATCACAGTAATCCATCTCTCTCTTCTTCTCCCCCTTCTCTCTCTCTCCCTCTATCTATCTGTCTATCTATCTATTTATCTATCTTTCATCTCTCATATGTAATTATGATGTAATTAATAAAGGTGATTAATTCTTCCATCTAATTATATTTCAATCATATGTAATGGTATCTAAAAAATGTCTAAATATGATTCCTTTGATTATTGTAGCACTTTCTGGATGTCTGGGCAACCAGTTTGCTTGTAATTCTGGTCAGTGTGTCAAGCAAGAATTCCTATGTAATGGCGTTACCAACTGTGAAGATGAATCTGATGAACAAGTTTGCTGTATGTATTTCTAATTAATGTAATTTCTAAAGATTCATTTCAATACACACAACCCCCACCCCCGCTTCTCAATGCTTTTGGTTTCAGTTTTATTACAATTAATTATTACAATTATCTCTATAAATTAGTACACTTAGCTTAATTTTTTATCTCTACCCTTTGCTTGCTTGAATCATTCGACTGTACCCAGGCAGGGACCCCACATTGGCTCCAGGCTTACTTTTTAAGTCTAGTACTTATTTTACCAGTTTTTTTACCAAACTGCCAAGTTATGGGGGATGTAAACAGACCAACGTCAGTTGTCATGCAGAGAAGATGGGACCGAATACAAAAATACACACACACACATACTTACACCCCCATCCCCCCACACAAAGAGCTTCACACACTTTCCACCATCTTCACACACAAAGTTTTGGTTAGTCCAGGTCTTTAGTAGAAGACACTTGCACAGGGTGTCATGCAGTGGGACTGAACCCCAAACCATATGGTTACAAAGAGAGCTTGTTAACCACAACACGATTCCTGTGCACATTATAAAAAAATCTCAAAGCTATGAGATAATCCGTGATTAATCCGAAACAATGGAAGTAAATAAGGATTACATTTGAGAGAGTAATTTGAATGTTAATGAGTTAAAGTTATATATTTGTAGTTAAGGATACCAACAGACCCCTGTTTTCCCTAATACCCAGGATGTAATATAAGTGATTTATCTTTCAATATCCATTTACTCCCTGCTGTTTGGTCGTCTAGTATTTAAATATGGCATAACTGAGACAAAATATAGTTCTGAGAGAAGCCAAATCAGCTGATTTATTTATGGATCACTGTATGTGATGCCAGATTGGACATATTTTTGTTTCCAAAACTGTGTCAAAAAAAAAAACCACCCTTGGCCCTATATGCAATATTAATTCACCAACCTTGCTATCAGTGGTGAAAGGTTAGCATATACCAGTGTTCCCAATTTTGTCTAAATTATGTGGTATTCAAATACAAGATATCTAAGTAACAGTAGACTGTGTGGCATTGAAATATTGTATTAATCATATATGAAACCATAGGCATCAGAATGGCCATGTAGGGACAATAGTTATTAGTCAGTATTCTTAAATACAATGAGCCGTTTCAACTTTATATAATCTAGAGCAGTGATACACAACTGGGCTCCATATATAGGATTTTGTAGGGTCCTTGCAAGTAAAACGTTAAATTGGGGACCTGTGGTTGTATATTAAGGGTGCATGAAAAACTTCTGCTTATAATATATTTATTGCATGAAACAGCGAGGCTTCTTCCTCTCCTGTTTTTACATAGCTCAACCTACACAAGTGAATGTGTGAACAACAAAATAGGACTTTTGAAAGAAGTTTCTATAAAACTAGTTTTAAATGGCTGTGGGAGTCCACCAGACTGAAACAGTAATCAAAGGGATCCACAGATAACAAGAATGGTTGAGAACCACTGGTTTAGATGAAATTAAGGTGTCCTATGAGTGTAACTAGAATATTGGTTTAACTCTCAGTCAGAGATTCTAGTGACGTAGAATGCCAGGTTTAAATTCAACCCAAACCAGTTCTACTTATTTATGGATTTTAAAATTTCAAGAAAGAAGATTTCTCACCACTTAGAAAATACACATTTTCTCAATGAAAATGCTGCTTGCCTCTGCCTCAGTCCCTTCTTTCATACTTTAACCCTTTGCCTCATTACATTAAGCTACCAAACCCCACTGACCCACGTTTTTCAGCCTTGCAAGCTGCCTGGCAACCTCACTAGTGTCGATGGCATGGGAAGGCACCCAGACCATGTTGTAAAGTGATCGGCATTAGGCAGGGTACCCTGCTGTAGAAGCCATACCAAAGTAAGCACTGGAACACAATGCAATCGCTTAACCTATTGGATTCGGTTGAAACATTTGATCCATGCCAACTTGGAACATGGATGATGACGATGACGATGATGATGATGATGATGATAATGACGACAACGATGATAATGATGATGATGATGACGACGACGATGACGATGACGACGACGACGACGACGACGACGATGATGATGATGATGATGATGTCAAAGGCCTATGGGAAACTCAAAGATAAGAACCCAAATAGTAGAATACAAACCTTCATAATGTTTCTAAGACTTTCTCTTTTTGTCTCTCCTTTGGCACAGATCAAAAGGTCTGTCCAAACAATCAGTGGGCATGTCCGAATGCTGAACGTTGTATTCCGATAACGAGTGTGTGCAACGGGAAAAACGATTGTGATGACGGAGCAGATGAGGCCTCCACTTGTTGTAAGTAATATCTTTAAATTTGTAAAGTAGAAATGTTTATATGTAGGTATATATAATGTATTTAAGTATACCCCACCATCCCCACACACTTCCTGTGATCTTTGTTGCTCCCTTTCACCTTTCCTGACCCCACCTACTTCCTCCTTTTTCCCCTTTAACTGGTATTCACGACTGACCAACCCTTCACCATACCCATCACCTACCGTATTTCCCCCTATCCCCTTCTCTATATATCTGCCACTTTCCTTTCGCTCTTTCATTATCTTACCCACTCACATCGTTTCTCTTATCTTCCTCTTCCTGCAACTTGAGGGAAACCCTGACACATCTTCACCACCATTGTCTCTCCCTTTTCCAACTGGGGGTAACCATATCCTTCTGTCACCTGTTCCTGTCCCTCTGTCATATTTTAACCTCTTATCACCTGCCATAAACCGCCACACCCCTACAGCTGGGTGAGTCTTGCTGGTCACTGTTGCTGGTGCCACAAAAAAAGCACAGGGTAACCTCTATGAAGTGGTTAGCATTAGGAAGATGCATCCAGCTATAGAAACTATACCAAAGCAGACAGTTCAGTTTGGTGCAGTCCCCAGGCTTGCTGCCCTTCTGTTGAACTGCCCGGCCTAATTCTAGCATGGAAAATGGACATTAAATGCTGATGAAGATGATTTATACAAGCATACATGCATGCGTGTGCTATTCTTTTATTCTTTTACTTGTTTCAGTCATGTGTGGCCATGCTGGAGTGCCACATTTAGTCGAACAAATCTAGCCCAGGACTTATTCTTTGTAAGCCTTGTACTTATTATATCGGTCACTTTTGCCGAACCACTAAGTTACAGGGACGTAAACACACAAACATCAGTTGCCGAGTGATGATGAGAGCACAAACACAGACACACAAATAGACACATACATATATATATATGTATATATATATATATATATATATATATATATATATATATATACATATATATATATATATATATATTATATATATATATATATATATATATATATATATATATATATATATATATATACAAATTTACAGGGAAAAAATCAGATTTAGGATTAAATCGATTTTATAGTAAAATATTATAAAATATTATTCAAGACAAAACCACTATTTTGCAAAACAAACAAGGAAAGACTTAATTAATACATAAAATTTTAATAAATAGTCAAAAAAACCGCCACTACAATCGTTTCTTGTCTTGATCGACAATCTTCAGGTGGACTTCCAATAATTCAGTGTCAAATTATGAAGTCATAATTTGACACTGAATTATTGGAAGTCCACCTGAAGATTGTCGATCAAGACAAGAAACGATTGTAGTGGCGGTTTTTTTGACTATTTATTAAAATTTTATGTATTAATTAAGTCTTTCCTTGTTTGTTTTGCAAAATAGTGGTTTTGTCTCGAATAATATTTTATATATATATATATATATACAATGAGCTTCTTTCAGTTTCCATCTACCAAATCTACTCACAAGGCTTTGGTTGGCCCAAGGCTATAGTAGAAGACACTTGCCCAAGGTGCCACGCAGTGGGACTGAACCCAGAACCATGTGGTGGGGAAGCAAGCTTCTTACCACACAGCCACTCCTGTGCCTCTATGTATACAATTTTTATCAAACTGGGACTTTGTTGGTTATGAAGGCAAGGGTTCCATTTGATCCGATCAACTGAACGGCCTGCTCACTAATTAACATGCAAGTGGCTGAGTGCTCCGCAGACCCACGTACATTTAATGTATTTCTCAGGGAGAGTCAGCATGATACAAAATGTGACAAGGTTGGCTCTTTGAAATACAGAAACTACTCATTTTTGCCAGCTGAATGGACCAGGGTCACTAGCGTAGCTAGACTTTGTGCCACCCAGGGTGGCCCTTTCCTTTGCTGCCCCTGGACCCCACAAAAAACACATATTACCTACACCAGACCCAAAAGTGCTGCCCCTTTAAAAGTGCCACCCAGAGCAGAACACCCCTAGTGCCCCCCACCTAGATATGCTAGCAACCAGAGTACCATGAAATGAAGTGTCTTGCTTAAGGATACAATGCACTACCTGAAATTGAACTCACAACCTTAATATCATGAACGGAATACTCTAACCACTGAACTACATTGCCTTCACTTGCACTCATTATATGTTATAGACACACATTCATACATTAATATAAACATGTTACCAAATATTAATGCCTTGCAGGCACGTGGTGGTACTTCCTTATGAAACCATGATCTACAATTAAGTATATTAACACGTTTTTGCAAGTCAGTGCCATGTTCTGCTGTGTTAGCAGTGCTACTACATCGCTTGTTTACATATCTGTAGATATAAACAAATATCTAAGCCATTAACCTACTCCTTCAAGATTTTCATGTTTCTTATATAATTTCTTTGTTATTAGCTTCAAGGCGTTGTGGTTTGTTATCATGTCTATACAGATGTAACCCATCTCCCGAAGGTGGTATGTGTTATTGCGCGGATGGAATGGCGTTAAAACCAGACGATAAAAGGACTTGTATTGGTAAGTATAAAGTAATTGCATAAATACAAATCTCAATAGACATGGTAGGATGTCAGGCAGTGAGCGAGCAGAATGAGTAGCATGCTGGATGAGAAATGCTTAGAAGCATTTCGTCCGTCTTTATGTTTTGTGTTCAAATTCCACCGAGGTCGACTTTGCTTTACATCCTTGTGGGAGTTAATAAAATAAGTACCAGTTGCATACTGTGGTCAATGTAATTGACTTACCCGTCCCCTGAAATTGCTGGCCATGTGCCAACATTTGAAATCAATATACATTTTAAGATGTACAACATAATTATTTTTATTTAAAAAAAAAACCCTTGCAGTTATTTATTTATTTATTACATTTGTTATTGTTGTTCCTGTTATTATTATTTTCATTATTATTGTTATTGTTAAGGCAGGAAGCTGGACGAAATGCTGGACGAAATACTTAGTGGTATTTTGCCTGTCGCTATGTTCTGAGTTCAAATTCCGCCAAGGTCAACTTTGCCTTTCATCCTTTAGGGGGTCGATAAATAAAGTACCAATTGATCACTGGGGTTGATGTAATCGACTAGTCCCCTCCACACAAATTTCAGGCCTTGTGCCTATTGTTGTCGTTGTTATCCTCCTTTTTGTTATTTCTCAGATGCTCAGCTGGTAGAATTATTAGCACATCAGACAAAATGCTCAACAGCATTTCCTTCAACTTTACATTCTCAGCTCAAATTTGCTGAGGTCATCTTTGCCTTCCATCATTTCAGTTTCAGTAAAATGAGTATTAGGTTGGCACTGGGGTCGATGTAATCAACTAGTCCCCTTCCCCAAAATTTCAGGCCTTGTGCGTAGCGTAGAAAGAATTAGTATCACAACTTCCTTTTGTCACAAGACCGAAGTAGGGCAAAATATGTCTGCTAGCAAGCCCTAAGTAGCACAAGATGTGCAAACCATCTCCAAGTAGACCAACATGTGTCTGTGTTCTTGAGAATCACTGCTATGATGGAGTTTTGCCTTGCTCTGAAATATATTGTATTTATAACGCAACATGTTTATCAAGAGATTTTCTCTCTGACAAAAACCACTGCATCATACCTTTCAATGCTGTACATACATTTAGCATGATACATAGATGGCAATTTTATTTTAATGCTGCTTTGGCTGAATTTACCATGTTATTTATTTATTTTCCTAATGATTATCATTTAATAACCAAATCCTTATTTGACTGCTTCAGATTTCAATGAATGCTCCAGCTGGGGATACTGTGATCAGATCTGTACAAATAAACAATATGGATACACATGTTCTTGTCAGGCAGGGTTTACATTAACAGGAAAACAGATGTGTCGAGCAAATAACAGTAAGTTGAAAACATATGAAAATTTTCTTAATAAATGTCGCCTCATTTGTCAGGGATTTATTTCTTCACTGATCAAGGAAAACACAATACGCTCACCTGTAAACCATGTGCTGGTGCCAAGGAAAAAGCACCTGGACTGGCTCCACATTAAAAAGTACCTGGACTGGTTCCACATTAAAAAGTATCTGTACTGGTTCCATGTAAAAAAAATCACCTGTGCTGGCTCCACATTAAAAAGTACCTGGACTGGTTCCATGTAAAAAAAATCACCTGTGCTGGCTCCACATTAAAAAGTACCTGGACTGGTTCCACATTAAAAAGTACCTGTACTGGTTCCATGTAAAAAGAAAAATCACCTGTGCTGGTGCCATGTAAAAAGCACCTGGACTGGTATCACATAAAAAAGTACCTGTACTGGTTCCATGTAAAAAAAATCACCTGTGCTGGTGCCACGTAAAAAGCACCTGGACTGGTTCCATATAAAAATGTACCTGTACTGGTTCCCTGTAAAAAAAATCACCTCTGCTGGTGCCATGTAAAAAGCTCCCTATACACTCTGTAAAGAGGTTGGCATTAGGAAGGGCATCCATCCTTGCCAAACCTTGCCAAAACTGACAATTGGAGCCTGATGCAGTTCTTTGGCTGGCCAGCTTCTGTCAAACTGGCTAACCCATACCAGCAAGAAAAACGGATGATGATGATGATGATGGTGAAGTTGATGCTAAGCTTATCACAGATCGATTCCTGACAACACTTGTCAATGATCAGTTGAAGATTCTGCTCACATTGCAAAAAAGTACCCTGGTGGGTACCCACAATGCTCAGCTACCCAAAATGCTCTGACAATTGCTTGTGTTTAGATGCTGCTGCTGCAAGGCAGAGTGTTTTGCGTATGGATTATGTACTCATGCCCATCAACGTGGGACAAGTGAGCAGAAAAATATACAAAGGCAACTGATCCTAACAAATAAAGCAGACAAGTATTGGGTCATCCCATAATTCAGATAAAGTTCTTTTTTAATCTAAAATATAATCTCCTTCCTTTTCTACAATGCTCTTCCATCTGTCTGGTAGACTTGCAAAGCCCCTCTTCAAAAATCCACTTATCCTTGATGAAAAGTACCCCTATTTCTCATCACCAGTCACTATTCAGTCCAAAAAAGGTTCATTCATGAGACGTAACAGCAAAGGGGAGCACTCATTCACTCTCTGCACACAATTAAACTCTGTAAGTTTATGAGGAACCCATTGACCCAATTTACAGACTTTTCTAATGGTACACAGGTATTGATGAGTGGTTGAATGACCAAATCCAAACTTCTCTGCTAGTTCCTCAATAGTTACAATGGGATCTTGTTGCAGGACAACATTGTCAAGCTCTGAAGATGTTCCAGGATGAAGCTCGTCTTCTTGGTTGTAGTTTCCAGCTCGGAATTTCTGTAACCACCTTTGACACTGGCTTATGCTTATTGTCTAGTCCCCGTATACCGCATTGATATTCCTTGCACTTTCCATTGTGTTGTTGCCTTTATTGAATTCATAAAGCAAAATATTCCAGATATGCTCCATTGTCACTTCCATTATAGCTTTGAAAAAATAACTGTTAAAATCGAACTGCACTCTTCAAAACCTGCACTAAGAATAAGGACAAGGTAGAATTACAAACTGCTTTTAAAGGTAGTTTAACCCATCTGAAAAAAACTGCATTATTTATGGGATGGCCCAATATATTCTGTACCAGAAAAGGTAGAGTTAATCAAGAAACTATGTGACAATGAGAGCTTTACAGAAATGAGTTTGGTATTTTGTTTTATTTGGAAAGTGCAGAACAATGATCCAATTTTAATTGTGTTTTTTTTTTCTTTTGAACCGAACTCCTGTGATAAATGAGAAGAGATGTATTTCAAAATTTCGTTTCTTTGCCTAGGTGAAAGCGCAAGATTAATCGTATCCAGTAACAAGAGACTTTTTTCAATGAAGACAGATGGTAGTGACATAAAACTTATAGCCACAACATCGATAAGTCCTGTAGCTTTTGATTCCTATCGAAATAAGATATTCTGGGCCAATGCTCACGACTCAGATAAACGAGAGGTAATCCAAAGTTTGGTTTTCATTTCCTTTCACAAGGATTAATTAAAGATTTTAAACCCTTTAAAACCACAGATTATAAACTAATCCAGTATGTTTTATGTTGTTATTGTTGATGAAAGCATGGCTCTGTGGGTAAAATGTTTGCTTCCCAATCAAATGGATTTGGGTTCAGTCCCACTGGATGGCACCTTGGGAAAGTGGTTTCTTCTGTAGTCAAAGCCTTGTGAGAGGATTTAGTAGATAGAAATTGAAAGAAGCCCACTATGTATATATATATATATGTGTGTGTGTATGTGTGTCTGAGTAAATATGTGTTTCTTTCTTTCTCCTTGTCTTGACGACACATGATTGTTGTAAATGAATGCCACTGATCCCTTATATTCTGAAAAATGATGTCTGATCATGGGGTTAATTTTACCTTACTTGGAAACAGAGAAGGGTTTGTGACAGGAAGGTCATTCAGCTATAGAAAATCTAAATCTGTCCCACTAACCCCTGTTTGAGCCATGCATGTGGACATTAAAGAATAACGGTTAGCAGAAGAATTTCTTACACTACAAATAGCAAGGCCTCTTCAGAAATTGAGTCCAAATCCCAAAGAGCTCAACTTTGATCTTCAAATTTTCAGTGATCAATGAAGTAAGTACCAGTGAAATGGTAAGAGTGTTTTAATCAAGTATTTCCTCACTCAGTCTGTTTGGCTTTCAAGGGTGGAATCAACCTTGTTTTTTCTCCTTCCAGACTTGATAAAATAAATACCAATTAATTAATAGGGTAGATAAGTCAACGATATCCTTCCTCTCAAGTCTGAAATGTTGTATCAATGCTGTGTTCCAATTGTACCTAGAATAAAAAGGAACGTAATCTCAACCAAATTTCTGTTGTTAAAGCTGTAATGAACCACACACACAGATAACGAACATAAAATACTAGAAATAAACAATTGATCGCTTTGCGGCTTTGTAATCAAGTGGGTTCATTGTTAAGGGTGTCCCCCACAGGTGTTGTTTACTTCTGGTTTAAATGGGGAAAAAATGCATGTATAAATGAGTGAGACCTACACTCTTTGCAGCTGAGGAAATTATTGATAATATTTATTCTTTAGACAATGAGTTTCTATTTATGAGGCAGTGAGAGAGATTCAGACAATCAAATGGGCGAAAGTGATGAGGAAAGCAGCAATTCAGGTGAACAAATGCGATAGTTGTGAGAATCGCTTATTATTGTTGTTGTTATTATTATTATTATTATTATTATTATTATTATTATTATTATTATTATTATATTATTGTTATTATTGCTATTAATAATATTTTTATAGCGTGCTTTCACTTCACTACCGAGCGCAGCTCTATGTGCTTTGGGTTGGTGTTGTGATTTGTTGTGATGCTCTGATGGTTATTATTATTATTATTATTATTATTATTATTATTATTATTATTATTATTATTATTATTATTATTATTATTATTATTATTGTTATTCTCTTGAATGTCTTTTTTTGTGATTCTTTCCATTTGTTTGTCTGCAATCATTAGCCTTAAGCTGTAAATGCAACATTAATTTTTCTGCTCAGACGCCCGGGTTAAGAGTAAAGTTTGACACAGGGGCCCAGGTCTGAGAATATTGGAGGGTGAATGAGGATGAATTCTGCTCAGGTCAATTTTGCGTTCATCCATCATCATCATCATCATCATCATCATCTTCATCACTATTTCCCCAATGCTGTGTTGGAGTTAATTGTCTCTATATTCATTTCAGTTTTGGGAATCTGATTTATCTGGTGAGAATAAACGTTCGATTCCACTCAAAACGACATTCAACATTATTTTGCTCTCCTTCGATTGGATTGCCAACAATTTATATTATGAAGACAGAATTGCGAGATCCATCGGCATCCTTAGTCTTGACAACAGACGTCAGTGTAGAATAATCACTACAGGCCTAACGAAAACGTTTTCCATAGCACTTGACCCTCTTGTTGGGTAAGACATCTTGGTTATGTTTTCCTTTTTTTCTTTTTTCTTATATTTCATGGTTCAGCTTCATTCCTTACTTCTTTCTATGAAGAATCAAATCATTGATTATAGATTTCCAGAGGAACCAGCTACTGGTTGCAGCACACATACATGTGTGTTTGTCTATCTATCTATCTATCTATCTATCTATCTATCTATCTATCTATCTATCTATCTATCTATCTATCTATCGATCTGTCTATCTGTCTATCTATCTA
Source organism: Octopus sinensis (assembly GCF_006345805.1). NCBI lineage: Eukaryota > Metazoa > Mollusca > Cephalopoda > Octopoda > Octopodidae > Octopus > Octopus sinensis. The sequence continues at coordinate 75,356,208 of NC_043004.1, read as the reverse complement.
TCTATCTATCTATCTATCTATCTATCTATCTATCTATCTATCTATCTGTCTATCTGTCTATCTATCTATCTATCTGTCTATCTATCTATCTATCTATCTATCTATCTATCTATCTATCTATCTGTATATATATATATATATATATATATATATATATAATATATATATATATATATATAGAGAGAGAGAGAGAGAGAGAGATAGATAGATAGACAGATAGATAGATAGATAGATAGATAGATGTGTGTATTTTTTCCTTGTTAACAATTAACACGGTAAAGTAGATAAATAGTTACAAGGGTAGCAAAAAATCACACAAACAAAGAGGGTGTAACTCGTTGTTTTTAAAGGTAGAAACTTCGGGTTTACGTGGACGTTTTTGTATAATATATAAATAGGTAAATAAATAAATGGAGTTTAACGCAGGTATAATTCAAATAATTTTACTTCCGACACATGTTTCGAAGATATCACTTATATTATTCCAAAGGAATAAATGGTGTAAAACAATGTAATCTTCTCTTCATGGAAGTGAAGAAATGAAACTCGTTAATAAGACATTTTAACAGAAAATGATGGATATGTATAGTGATTTACTGAACGCTATTAATATTGATTGAAAAAACGTTATATGATATAACGTCAGAAGTAGCCTACAGAAAGAGGAAGGATATCTTTTAGTGAATGTTCAATATAAAAAGAAAATTAATGTTTAAATTATATATAAAGATAGAGATTACTTATATGAACTAAAGGTTTGTTTTTGCCAATGTTTACATCAGTATGCACGCTCTATAACCGTGTTTACTAGGGGACTTTTAGAAAAAATAATGAAAAATAGTTCAGAATTACAGAGAAGACAGAATTCCTTGCCTTTGCCATAAGGTATCGAGATTGAGAGAATCTCCCATTGCAATTTTGTGAAGCTATTATTAGGAATTTTCCAAAGAATTCTAGGTATTACTCTATTATCAACTCACATACGGTTAAGATTGGTTTTTCCAACATAAAAAATCTCTTGCAAATTATTTCTTCACATAATAAACAATCTGTTAAATATTAATACATTTACTAATACTAACATTAATTTAGCTAATACCATCCATCCCTCTAGAAATATTAATAAGAAGGTTATTGTATCTAAAGTCAATTCCTACAGAATTAAGTTTATGCCAAGTAACTAAAATTAAAAATTCTATATACCAGTGTAAAATCATTACTCATAATAAAGTACAATTTTATATTGGAAGTACATCGTTACAGTTATCTAAAAGAATTTCTATCCATTACTCAACACTTAGGGATAGGAATAAACGTAACAGTACAGGGCTCAGTGAATTAATCTGGGATCTAAAAGACCACAATGAACAATTTAATTTAGAATGGTTGAGTATAAGTCTGCACAAATGTTCTTTATTTGTTTCTTTATATATTTATTTACAGAACGGCATAACGAGAAAGCTATTTGCAAAATATAAATTATCCACGTAACATTGTAACTGTTTCTATAATTTTCCCCAGAACTATCCGGAGAAATACTATTATCGCTAGTTCTAAAATCTCATAAAGAGATGAAGGCAGTAGTTGTACTAGCAAGTAATGTTAATAACCACTTCAACATGGCTGTTCCTTTCGAACGGACTTTACTACGATTTTTTAACCGCTAGCTGGTCAGTGATGCGAGTAGGGGAGCGAACCCCTACAATATATCAGATGCAGGTGTGCATCGTTAACCAACTAGAGGAGATGGCCTCTTTCGGTTAAAAAATCGCAATAAATCCATTCGAACAAAACAACCATATTGAATTGGCTACGAACATTGCTTTCTAGAACAACTACTGTATTGATCTCTTAAAGAGGTTTTCGAACTATCTGTTTTGCTTGTTGCAAGATCAGCAACTGTGTGTTCGCAGCAAGATCTCTAGCAGACGAGGTGTCCAGTATTGAAGAGAGGCAGAAATATACTGAAATTAGACTGGTATATTGGTCCCATCGCTAGAAAGTTGTAGAGGGGTTCGTTCCACTGCTCGCAATATATCGGATGCAGGTGTGTAACTTTAACCAGCTAGAGATGTCCTCTTGGGGTTAAAAACTCGCAGTGATGTCCATTTGAATGGAACAGCCATGTTGAAGTGGCTTCAAGCTTTTACTTACTATTATCACTGTTATATCAATTCACAACCCCTCGGTCTTTCACTAGTTTGATAAATGCTGACACATAAAAATCTCAGTTTTTGAGTTATTCTGTATTTTGGGGGATAGCAGTAATAATGGCACACCCCTCCCATGTGATGAGTGGTATGTGATAGTCATTATAAAATTCTGTCAGTCAGTGTCAGCAGTAGAGAGTACGAAGGAGGCAGTCATAGATAGTCATGGTCTTACTTGCCTAATTAACTGTACTGCTATACCTGAGTGAGTGTTTTGACAGTCCAACAAAGGATTACAGCAGTGGCGAGGAGTAATTAAGAAACTCATGAGGAATTAAGTAACTCACAAGGAATTGCGGAACTCACAAAAGTTTTGTGTAAATCTTATGGTATACAAAAATCGTAAAATTTTGGAAAAATTGTTGGCTAGTTTCTTGAGTTGCAAAAACTGCAACAACAACAACAACAACAACTGAAAGAACAACAACAACAGCTATAACTGCAAGAACAACAACAATTACCCCAGAAAATACTAAGAAGATGTTCTCGTCAGATTATGTTGCAAACTCAATAACAGAATTTAAGTATGAACCAGATGAAGGAGTTAGCTTTGAGGTGTATTATAGAAGATATGAACAAATCTTTAATAAAGAGAGTAAAGATTGGAACGATGATATGAAAACGCATTTAATTTTAAGAAACCTGGTAGCGGGAGAACATGAGTGTCACAGCAATGATGTACTTTCCTAAAAAACGTTCTGACATAAACTTTAAAAATACAATAGCCATATTGTGTAAAAGGTTTAGCGAGAAAAGTTCGTTGTTCAGTACAACCTGGATATGTTTGAACCTAGAAAAGAACAACGTGGTGGACTACATCACATATGCTGATAGAGTTAACAGAAAATGTGAAGAGTTCAAACTGGACGAATTAATGCCAGATACGTTCAAGTGTCTGATATTTATTCAGGGACTAACTGCAGAAAATGACGCAAAAGTAAGAAGAAGAAATCTCACTAAACTGGGGAAAAAAACCAAGCTGTAACCCTACAACAATTGTCAGAAGAGTGAAAGAATATTAAATTTAAAACGCGGCAAAGAGAAAATGGAATATAAATATTGCTCCCAAGTGAAAGAAGTGCGAAACAGGCAGAATAGATATCAAGTATGTATTAAAATACAGTACAAACAAGACAGAAATCAGGAAACAAACCCATGTTTCGCATGTGGAGGTCTACACCTGAGGGAAAAAACCTGTCCATTTAAGAAAGCGTAATGCTTCCATTGGACACGTAGAAGTGCACTGTGAATAGAAAGAAACAGGATTGGTGTGAAAGAAAAGCAAGACATGAACCTATACTCAATTTGTGATGGCGTACTGATGTATGCACAGAGAGTAGTGATACTTGACGCAGTACGAAAGAAAATGATGTGGGAATTTCATGTTGGACGTCCTGGTATTTCGAGGATGAAAGCTTTAATGCGCACACACACACACACACGCGCGCGCGCGCACACACACGCACACACACGGACTTTCTTGATGTGGAGTGTGGGGTTAAACATTTAAATGTCAAATTTTTTTGTTGGTGTTGCTTAAATACCAGCAATGGCCCACTGCATCATCATTCTATAAAATGTGTTTACTGTAGAGAAAAATATTAAAAAGCATCAATACTCAAAACATGTCATTGATAAAGAAATAAGGAAGGAACCCGGTGGTCATGGAATGTGCGAGAAACACCAGCTAAATCTCTTTTAAATCATACACTTTTTGCCTGAAAATTATTTTGAAATTATAAGCAGAGACAACTTACAGATTTGGACTGTCCATATTCTAAAACTATGATTAAAAAATTTTGAAACAAGCTGGAATTTTAGGATTTATGGGATATGGGCCATGAGGTAGGGTTAATGAAATTTAAAAAAACATTTCACTATCGTTTTAAAATTAAGTTTCATTTTCTGTTTTTTAAAAAAGCAAGTGTGGATTCTAATGGTATTTCACTGATTTCCAAATTTCTATTTTTTAACCCTCAAGACATTTCCCATCGATTTTATGGGAATAGGGCAAAAAAATGGTCAAAAACTATTGTGAAAATTATCCAGCAGCAACGGGATACTCAGCTAGCATAAATATATTCCTTCAACCAACCTATGGTTAGTTGGAACTCCACTGACAGTGTCTTTCCACACTACACGGTCCTGCATTGCTGTGTCCAGCCCTGAGTCCTGAGATATAGTACCTGGAAATGTCAGTTTCCCGGAGAAAACACTTCCAGAGGGATGCCATAGGGGCAGGGATGAGATAACCTCTTTCTCTGCTCGATGACAGTGGCCAGCAAATTGTAGCCATTTATGCTTTAGCTTGATGGATATTGGTGATGTTCTGTATCTTTCTGAGTAGGTTGGTATATGTTCCATCCAGTTGTTTTTTTCAAGAGAGCCAATGTCTCTGATCCATAGAGAAGGACCAGCTCAATCAATGTTCTAAATATTTTAACGTGCGTGGAAGGTTTCAAGTGCCAAATCTTATCAATTCTGTTACATGCCTTCCAAGCAAGAGCTTTGCGGATATGAAAGTCCTTTTGGGAGTCTACTATGTGTGATCCAAGGTATTTGAAGTCATCAACGTTTTTGATTGATATATTATTTCTTTATTGCCCACAAGGGGCTAAACATAGAGGGGACAAACAAGAACAGACAAAGAGATTAAGTCGATTATATCAACCCCAGTGCGTAAGTGGTACTTAATTTATCGACCCCGGGAGGATGAAAGGCAAAGTGGACCTCGGCGGAATTTGAACTCAGAACGTAACGGCAGACGAAATACCGCTTGGCATTTCGCCCGGCCTGCTAACGTTTCTGCCAGCTCACCGCCTTAAAATATATTTCTTTACTACCCACAAGGAGCTACGTACACAGGGGACAAACAAGGACAGACAAACGGATTAAGTCGATTACATCGACCCCAGTGCGTAACTGGTACTTATTTAATCGACCCCCGAAAGGATGAAAGGCAAAGTCGACCTCGGCGGAATTTGAAATTAGAACGTAACGACAGACTAAATACTGCTAAGCATTTCGCCCGGCATGCTAACGTTTCTACCAGCTCGCCTGAGCGACTTAAGTTGACTTGGAGGAGGTTGTGATAAACTCTGTCTTACTCACATTGTAGTAAAAGCCGACCTGGGTTGTTGCTTTCTCCAGTGCTTGTAACAAAGATTCTGCATCGTTAATACAATGGGATATCAAGGCCAGCTCGTCAGCAAAGTCAGGATCAGTTAAATATTGTGCACAATGCCTACTGCTCTGGCGGGGTTTTAAAAGGAGCCCCTTTTTCTCCATACCATCTAGGGAAATCTGTAGAACATAGTCGAGAACAATGATGAACAAGAAAGGAATGAGTGTGTCACCCTGCTGAACGTCTGCTTCAACTTCAAAGAAATCAGTCTCTCCATCAGCAGATATAATTATGGCAGGGGTGTTTGTGTACAGAGTTCTGATAGCATCAACAATCCTGTGAGGAATACCAAAATGTGAAAGGATTTTAAACATAAGATCTCTGCTGATGAAATCAAATACTTCGTGAAAGTCGACAAAACAGATTGTGATGCTCATGTTAAACTTTTTCATTTCTTCCAGTATGTGACGGATAGAAAGGATTTGAACAGTTGCTGGCTGGCCCCTTCTAAATCAATTCTGATTCCTACGAAGAAGTGGTACAATCCTATTAAGCAGAAGTTCGTTATAAACTTTTGCTGCAAATGGGATCAGAGTAATGCCTCTATAATTTGCTGCACTTGTTAGATCACCTCTTTTGGGGGAAGAGGGACAATTCCACTCTTCAACCAAGCTGATGGAGGCAAATGATGTGTATATGTGTTGTTGCAGAAACCTAGTAAGGTTTCATGAAATATTGGATCTTTGCACAGTAATGTTGGTATGTTATCAAGTCTTGGGGAGATTTATTGTTTGCCAAACTACTGAGAGCTACTTTGAGCTCATCCAATATGAAAAGGTCCGTGTTGGTGTCTAATACATTAGATATTTAGTGTAGAGGGAGTGGAAGACCATTAGTTTGTAGCAGTTCTCCAAGAAGTTTCTGAAAGTGGTCAAACCAGTTGGCCTTGAACTTCTCTGAGGAACCACATTTAAGCCTGATAGAGGGCTTAAATTTTCTTCCAGTTAGTGTGCTTATTAATTACCACACTACAGAATGTTGCTTTGCAGTATGCATGTTTGCAATTTTGTTAATCTCATCTAATGTAATCTGTTTCTACATTGGCACATGCCTCATCTAGTGTTCCTTGAGCTTTAGAAGCATCTTTGAAGTTATTTTTAGTAGACCTCTGTTCATGTCTAAATTTCAATCTTTCTAGATGCTTCCTTGCTTCTCTCACATGGACATCTGCATGAATTGATCTGTGCGTTATTCTTTCCTTTTTTTAGTAGTTTTGAAAGGGCAATTTTATCTGTGGCTGTTATGAGGTCATTAGATTGTGTTTCAATGTCGTCAGAGTGCTCTGAGATCATTTCAAAACAGTTTTTAGCATCTACAGCAAATAAGTGCACTAAGTCTTTATTTGATGATACCTTGGACCAGACCATCTGTTTCATGGGGTTTGGGGCTGGTGGCTTTGATGTTCTAAGGCTGAGAACAGTGCATATGGAAACAACTCTATGATCTGAACCAATAGAGGAGTTCCAACTAACCATAGGTTGGTTGAAAGAATATATTTATGCTAGCTGAGTATCCCGTTGCTGCTGGATAATTTTCACAATAGTTTTTGACCATTTTTTTGCCCTATTCCCATAAAATCGATGGGAAATGTCTTGAGGGTTAAAAAATAGAAATTTGGAAATCAGTGAAATACCATTAGAATCCACACTTGCTTTTTTAAAAAACAGAAAATGAAACTTAATTTTAAAACGATAGTGAAATGTTTTTTTAAATTTCATTAACCCTACCTCATGCCCCATATCCCATAAATTGGAATTAGCCTGTGCATTATGGATAGTTCTTCCACTTGTTTCTCACAAGTATGTAGTCATCATCATCATCATCATCAGCAGCAGCAGCATCATTTAACGTCCACTTTCCACGCTAGCATGAGTTGGACGATTTGACCGAGTTCTGGCGAATCAGACTCCAATCTCATCTGGCAGAGTTTCTACAGCTTGATGCCCTTCTTAATGCCAACCACTCCGAGAGTGTATGGGTGCTTTTACGTGCCACTGGCACGAGGGCTAGTTTGGTGGTACTGGCAACGGCCACGCCCAACTGGTGCTTTTTATGTGCCACCTGCACAGGAGCCAGTCCAGTGGCACTGACGACGACCTCGCTCGAATGTTTCACGTGCAACCAGCACAGGTGCTAGTAATGCGACGCGGTAATGATCACGCTCGAATGGTATGTTTAACGTGCCATCGGCATGAAGGCCAGCTTGTTGCTCTGGCAACGATCTCACTCGTATGGTACTCTTAGCGCTCCACTAGCAACGGATGCCATCACTGAGTTTGATTTCGACTTCGATTTCACTTGTCTCAACTTGTCTTCACAAGCAAAGTTTAGTGTCCAATGAAGAAAAGGCATGCACAAGTGGATTGGCTACACCCCTAGCATAGGCCATAAGGTTATGGTCACACTTGTGCTTGCCGAGTCTTCTGCAGCACAGCATATTTCCAGAGGTCCCGGTCACTAGTTATCCCGGTCACTAGTCAATTTGTGAATAAGATCCAGATGGATGTGGCAATGTCCACAACCACTTTGGGTGTTTCATGAACCTTGTGTTTGCAATCTACTGTTGGAACTTGTGAGCAAAATCAATCAGTTTTATCCCGTTCCGGTTAGTCTCTTTGTTATAGGTGAACGGAGCATCATCCCTCCCTATTTGGCCATTGAAGTGGAAAGAGACACTTTCCGTTACTCCCTTCAGATCGGAGTAGAAGTCATCTGCAAGTTTCTCATCACTTGTGTTAGTCGGGCAGTAACACGCAATGAATGTATGTGAGTGTGTGTGTGTGTGTGTATATATATACGTGTGTGTGTGTGTTTGACAATTTACTCATATATATGTAATAATGTGCTTCTTCTTTTAACAGATATATGTTCGTTACTCTTTGGGGATACAGCTATGAAAGGGTCAATGGTATTTACCGAGCTTTTATGGATGGAAGTAACATGGTGTATTTTAAAACATCGAAGTATACCTTTCCACGTGGAATTACTGCTGATGTTATTTCCAAAAGGATTTATTTCATTGATAGCCATTTCGACCAGATGCTGACCTTTGATTACAACGGATTAAACAGGTAACATTCTTAAATAGTCAGCTTTCACTTTACTTCAAGTTCCTCACATGTTATTTGTGTCAGATTATTATTATGCCATGCCACAAATAAGACGCTTAATATTCCCAGTGAGTTTGGTTGTCTTTTTGAAGGCAGATGGCTTAGTGGTTCAGGTATTCAGCTCATTATTGTAAGGTCATGAGTTCAATTCCTGATGGCATATTGTGTCCTTGAGCAAGATGCTTTATTTCATATTGTTCCAGTCCACCCAGCTGGCAAAAATGAGTCGTACTTGAAATTTAAAAGGGGCCCCCCTCATTACATTCTATGTCATGCTGAATCTCCCTGAGAACTACATTAAGGGCATGCATGTCTATGAAGTACTCAGCCACTTGCACTTTAATTCCATGAACAGGCTGTTCCATTGATCTGGTCACTGGACTCTTGTCATCACAACCAATGGAGCACTGGTTCCTTATCCTTTATGGATATTAAAGGATTAGTAAATAAACTACCATATTCCTAAAATTGGTGCCATAGTTGATCAGTAGAATTTTGGAATGGAAAAAACGTGCCAAAAACATTTGCTGGAAAAGTTCATGAAATTGAAGGGCAAAAATATAAAAAAAAATATCAAATGTTTTGGATAAAAAAAATTGTTTCACAGAAGGAAACAACCAGCCAATTTCTTATCCCTTTCCTTCTGCATGAGACAGTGATGGCTACTCTGAAAGTCTACTGGACAACTGATACTCCATTAGTTAGGACAGCGAGGGTCCCAGTAGATCCAGTCAATGGAACAGCCTACTCATGAAATTAACCTGCAAGTGGCTGAGTACTCTGTAGACATGTGTACCCTTAACATAGTTCTCTGGAAGATTCAGTGTGACAGAATGTGACAAGCTGGTCCTTTGAATTACAAGTAAAGTGCAGTTTTGCCAGCTGAATGGACTGGAGCAAAGTGGAATGAAGTGCCTTGCTTAAGGACACGGTGTACCTCCAGGAATTGAACCCTTGACTTTATGACCATCAATACTGTAACCACTAAAAGATGACTTGATGCTGATCAAGGATTACGTTTGACTCATGAATGCAATAATTTATTTACGAACCATTTTCTAGATAAAGCATTGGCTGTTGATTCTCAGAAAATAGCAAGAATTTCATGTATGATCCATTAGCAATAAATAAGAAACAATTATAATTGCAAAAAATTCTCTTCCGTATCATAAATTCTTATAATTGTTATGTTCATCCATGTTTTTGTAGATTTGAAATCATTGCGGGAGGAAAATATATTCCATCACCTGTGGCAATAACACATTTTGAAAGCCATCTCTTTTGGGCTGATTTGAATAAGGGTAAAATTATGAAGATGAATAAAAATGGTAGCATTTCCACTTTAACAGAAATATATCACAATACTTCTGAAATTCCTCAAAGATTGAAAATTTTCCATTCATCTTTGCAACCACAAGGTTAGTATCATCTTTCTACCAAGTATGTTTGGATGAAGTCTTCTATTGTCATAAAAGAATTATTAGTTCTTATCAATTAATTATTTTCGTAATAATCCTTTCTACTATAGGCACAAGGCCTGAAATTTTGGGGGAGGGGACTAGTCGGTTACACTGACCCCAGTCTTTCACTGGGACTCAGTTTATCAGTCCTGAAAGGATAAAAGGCAAAGTTGACCTTGGCAGAATTTGAACTCAGAATGTAGCGACAGTCAAAATACCACTAAGCATTTCATCCAGCATGCTAACAATTCTTCCAGCTCACTGCCTTAATTATTTTCTAATAATGATTATTCATTATTCACAATGATTATTCATATTTATTTATGGTACATTCTGGCAGATTCTAATGCTTTGTTTATAATTTCAGTGAACAAACTGTTTTTTGATCAGTGTTTATATCTGCCAACCAATAAAATGCTGCATTTTTTATCAGTTGATATAAGCACTGATCAGAAAATAGCTTGTCCACTGAAATTATAAACAAAGTCAGTGACTTGTTTAGGCTTAAACTGTTTAGCATTTAAAAAACTGGTCATATTCAGCCCCCAAAATTTAATGTTTACTGTTCAGACCAGCCAGATTTGACCTGTCACACCTACCCTATAATGTCATTCTAAAAATATACTATCATAGAATCCCAATTTCAGAGCTATGATATTATGTGTAATTAATTCAAAACAAGCATTACATTTGGCAGAGAAATCTAAATGCTAAAGGGTTCAAAATCCAGCTACTTCTGGCTGATGGGACACAACATATCAAAACACCGGTGTCTTAGAATCTCTTGCACCAATAAACCAAGAATCTCTTGCACCAAAGAGACTGTTGTCATAAAAAAGAAGTTGTTCTCCTGTGACATACACAACAGCAAGTAGCATATTTGCATTTGAATCTGCTGGAACCTATATTAAAAATAAATATGCATAACATCACTTCATATTTCACTGTACACACTGCAAAGAATGAGTTTTAAAAAACTGTATTACTTATATCTGGAAATGTAAACATTCAGCTGCCATCGGTGAAAAATAAAGACAAATTAATAAATGTATTTATTGCATGCATTTATTAATTAGTTATAGAAAAATTTCTTAGATAATTTATAATAGGCACATGCATGGTTGGGCAGTTAAAAAGCTCACATGGGTCTGGGGTTAAGTCCCACTGCGTGGCACCTTGGGCAAGTGTCTTCTACTATAATCACGTCAGGCAGACTACAGTCTTGTGAGTGGATTTGGTTGACAGAACCCACCTGGAAACCTATCATATATATATCATCATCATCATCATTATCATCATCGTTGTTGTTGTTTAACATCCATTTTCCTTACATGTATGCATAGGATGGTTGACAGGAGCTGGCCAGGTAGTAATACTACCTTAGGAGGCTTATGTGTCCGTTTTATGACTGGATGCCCTTCCTAACATCAACCAACACTCTACAGAGTAGACTCAGTACTTTTTACGTGGCACTAGCACAGGCAAGGTTTGTTTTGGCATGATGTTTATAGCTAGATGCTATTCCAACCATGCCAACCACGTTACAGTGTGAACTGAATGCTTTTAACATGACGCCAGCACTGCACAGGCAAGGTGACCAAGTAACTCATAATACAAGGAATTATAAGAGGGACAGGGGCATTTGCGGAGGGGGACTTGTGTCAGATGATAAAAGATTTGAGTATGACGAAGAGACAGAGAGACAGAAGCAGGTGTCTTGTCACAAAAGAGTTGGGTATTAGAGGAAGTGATCCAGTATCAGATGATGAAAGATTAGAGTGCAACAGAGAAATAGGAAAGCAGAAAGAGGTGTCTTGCTAAAGAGAGAGAGAGAGAGAGAGAGAGAGAGAGAGAGAGAGAGAGAAGATAGTGAGTAAGAGAGAAGTACAAGAAAGAGGCCAGGAACAAATGTGCTGATGTAAAGGAGATATTTGATTACCCAGTCAGAGAAAAAATAAGAGGAGAGAGAGAGAGAGAGTGACCAAAGGTAAGAGAGACGGGAAAGAGAGAGAGAGAGAGTGGGAAAAGTGTCAGAGAGAACAGAAGAGAGATAGTGTAGTGCTCGGATATATATTCAGAAGTAACAAGGATCTGAGCAGAGAACCTGGGTAGAAAAATAGGGTGTGGGTGTTGGGGGTGTGAGGAGCTGTGATACAATGAGCAGGGCAGTGAGGGTAAGAAAGGGGATTGGGAAACAATTGTAGTTTATGAAGAGGAAATGTGAGGAAGAGAAAGATGCAGTTTAAAAGAGGAGTTGTAGTTTGGTTTCTTAGAGTAGAATGGGTGAAAGGTGTGTTGTTACATGTGGATGGGACACAACCCTTCAAGCACTCAGTTTCATAGACAGGTCTTCTCTAGAACCTCATATTGCCAAACATCTTGGTCTATTGTCTCCTCCTTGAGCCTCAACATCCTAAGGTCGGTCCTCACCACTTCATCCCATTTCTTCCTGACTCTCCCTCTAGGCACTTCTGTATATGTATCACACATCCAAACCAACACATTCTTCTCTCCTCCTGCATACCACATTTAATCCCTCTTATGCCTAACTTTTCTCTCAACACAGTTGTGCTCTGAGGTCATGGGCACGGACATTGTAAATCCAGTGGGGCACACTACCTTCATTCCTCTCCAGCTTATGCATGTCCTCTGCAGTCAGAACCCATGTCTCACTACCATGTAACATCGCTGTCCTCACACAAGCATTGTACAACCTACCTTTCACTCTGAGAGAGAGAGAGAGAGAGAGAGAGAGAGAGAGTCATTTTGCTGCCAAAAGAGGTAGCAGTTCTCTGAACTTCCTCCATCTTATTCTTATTCTAGAAACAATACTTTCAGAGCATCCATCACTGTTACTAATTTGGTCTCTTAAATAGCAGAAACTATCTCCTACATCAAGAGAGCTTCCTGGGTATTTGAGAGAATTTTAAGTCCCTTGTGCTCTTAGTAATTATTGTTCCTGCGCATCTACCACACATGAAAGCGAGCTTACTTGATAACCTATTCCTTGCTTCTCTTATATAAATGTGTGTATGTAGTGGAGTGGTGGTCTGCGCTTGGGGAGATCCTGTGTGGGTGAACCTTCTCTAGCACTCACTCTGTGACCTGAAAGGCCAACTACTCTCCCCTGCCACCATCAAGTAATTACTGGAACTTTGGCTGTCATGACTGGACACGAGATGAATACTGGAGTGGTTTTCTGCTGCCTTTTCTAGGCAGATGGGATTTGAACTCAGAATTTAGAGAGCCACAAGATATACCATAAAGCATCTCTGCCAACAAACCAATGATTTTGCCTCTCTCCCACCCACAGACCGACATGAAATGAAGTGTTTTGCTCAAGAACACAATGAGCTGCCTAGTCCAGGAATCGAACTCATGATTTAGCAACCATTAGGCCATGTATCTTCACACACACACACACACACACACACATATCAATATACACACACAGCCATACTGTTTGACAACGAGTGTTAGTTTGTTTACATTCCCATAACTTAGCAGTTTGACAAAACATACTGATACAATAAGTATCAGACTTCGAAATTAAGCCCTGGGGTCAATTTGTCCAACTAAGCCATTCAAGGTGGAGCTCCAGCATGGCCACAGTCCTATGACTGAAACGAATAAAAAGTAAGAAGCTTGCTTCCCAACCACAGGGTTCTGGGTTCAGTCTCACTGCATGGTACCTTTGGCAAATGTCTTCGAATATAACCTTGGATCATCCCAAAACTTGTGAGTGGGTTTGATAAACAGAAACTGAAAGAATCCCATCATACACTTATATATTTATGCGTGTATGTGTCTTTGTGTTTGTCACCCCCACCATTGCTTGACAACTGATGCAGGAGTGTTTATGTCCTCATAAAGTGGGTCAGCAAAACAAACTGATTATATAAATTCTAGGCTTATAAAGAATAAATGCTGGGGATGATTTCTCTGACTAAAACACTTTAAGGCAGTGTTCCAGCATGGCCACAGTCAGATGACTGAAACAAGTAAAAGAATACTGATAATTGGAATTGGTCTGAGTTGCCACAGATTATTGTGTGTTTGTAATGAAGAGAAAGCGGAAGCACGTGGCTTAGTGGTCAGGGCATCAGACTAATGATCGTAAGACTATGGTTTCAATTCCTGGATGAGGTGTTGCATTCTGTTCTTGAACAAAACACTTCATTTCACATTGCTCCGTCCCCACTCACCCGGCAAAAATGAATATCCCTGTGATGGACTGGCATCCCATCCAGGGGGAATATATATACACCATAAAAACTGAGAAACCAGCCTCGTATGACTTTATGTCTTGGGAAGGAACTTTATCCTTCTCTTCCAACCAAGAAAGAATATATGAGCGATCAAAAGAGCTGGAAACCTAAGAACAAATGTTTAACACAAGCCTGCACTAGGGCTGTGAAACTGCTGCAGATCAGTCATCAATCAGCCTGCACTAGGAGTGTGAAATTGCTGTAGATCAGTCATCAATCAGCCTGCACTAGGAGTGTGAAACTGCTGTAGATCAGTCATCAATCAGCCTGCACTAGGGCTATGAAACTGCTGCAGATCAGTCATCAATCAGCCTGCACTAGGAGTGTGAAACTGCTGTAGATCAGTCATCAATCAGCCTGCACTAGGAGTGTGAAACTGCTGTAGATCAGTCATCAATCAGCCTGCACTAGGGCTGTGAAACTGCTGCAGATCAGTCATCAATCAGCCTGCACTAGGAGTGTGAAACTGCTGTAGATCAGTCATCAATCAGCCTGCACTAGGGCTGTGAACTGCTGCAGATCAGTCATCAATCAGCCTGCACTAGGGCTGTGAAACTGCTGCAGATCAGTCATCAATCAGCCTGCACTAGGAGTGTGAAACTGCTGTAGATCAGTCATCAATCAGCCTGCACTAGGCTGTGAAACTACTGCAGATCAGTCATCAATCAGCCTGCACTAGGGCTGTGAAACTGCTGCAGATCAGTCATCAATCAGCCTGCACTAGGGCTGTGAAACTGCTGCAGATCAGTCATCAATCAGCCTGCACTAGGGCTGTGAAACTGCTGCAGATCAGTCATCAATCAGCCTGCACTAGGAGTGTGAAACTGCTGTAGATCAGTCATCAATCAGCCTGCACTAGGGCTGTGAAACTACTGCAGATCAGTCATCAATCAGCCTGCACTAGGGCTGTGAAACTGCTGCAGATCAGTCATCAATCAGCCTGCACTAGGGCTGTGAAACTGCTGCAGATCAGTCATCAATCAGCCTGCACTAGGGCTGTGAAACTGCTGCAGATCAGTCATCAATCAGCCTGCACTAGGAGTGTGAAACTGCTGTAGATCAGTCATCAATCAGCCTGCACTAGGGCTGTGAAACTGCTGCAGATCAGTCATCAATCAGCCTGCACTAGGGCTGTGAAACTGCTGCAGATCAGTCATCAATCAGCCTGCACTAGGAGTGTGAAACTACTGCAGATCAGTCATCAATCAGCCTGCACTAGGGCTGTGAAACTACTGCAGATCAGTCATCAATCAGCCTGCACTAGGGCTGTGAAACTGCTGCAGATCAGTCATCAATCACCTGCACTAGGGCTGTGAAACTGCTGCAGATCAGTCATCAATCAGTCTGCACTAGGCTGTGAAACTGCTGCAGATCAGTCATCAATCAGCCTGCACTAGGGCTGTGAAACTACTGCAGATCAGTCATCAATCAGCCTGCACTAGGGCTGTGAAACTGCTGTAGATCAGTCATCAATCAGCCTGCACTAGGGCTGTGAAACTGCTGCAGATCAGTCGTCAATCAGCCTGCACTAGGCTGTGAAACTGCTGCAGATCAGTCATCAATCAGCCTGCACTAGAGTGTGAAACTGCTGTAGATCAGTCATCAATCAGCCTGCACTAGGGCTGTGAAACTGCTGCAGATCAGTCATCAATCAGCCTGCACTAGGGCTGTGAAACTGCTGCAGATCAGTCATCAATCAGCCTGCACTAGGAGTGTGAAACTGCTGTAGATCAGTCATCAATCAGCCTGCACTAGGGCTGTGAAACTACTGCAGATCAGTCATCAATCAGCCTGCACTAGGGCTGGAAAACTGCTGCAGATCAGTCATCAATCAGCCTGCACTAGGGCTGTGAAACTGCTGCAGATCGCTCATCAATCAGCCTGCACTAGGAGTGTGAAACTGCTGTAGATCAGTCATCAATCAGCCTGCACTAGGGCTGTGAAACTGCTGCAGATCAGTCATCAATCAGCCTGCACTAGGGCTGTGAAACTGCTGCAGATCAGTCATCAATCAGCCTGCACTAGGAGTGTGAAACTGCTGTAGATCAGTCATCAATCAGCCTGCACTAGGGCTGTGAAACTACTGCAGATCAGTCATCAATCAGCCTGCACTAGGGCTGTGAAACTGCTGCAGATCAGTCATCAATCAGCCTGCACTAGGGCTGTGAAACTGCTGCAGATCAGTCATCAATCAGTCTGCACTAGGGCTGTGAAACTGCTGCAGATCAGTCATCAATCAGCCTGCACTAGGGCTGTGAAACTACTGCAGATCAGTCATCAATCAGCCTGCACTAGGGCTGTGAAACTGCTGTAGATCAGTCATCAATCAGCCTGCACTAGGGCTGTGAAACTGCTGCAGATCAGTCATCAATCAGCCTGCACTAGGGCTGTGAAACTACTGCAGATCAGTCATCAATCAGCCTGCACTAGCTGTGTGAAACTGCTGTAGATCAGTCATCAATCAGCCTGCACTAGGGCTGTGAAACTGCTGCAGATCAGTCATCAATCAGCCTGCACTAGGGCTGTGAAACTGCTGCAGATCAGTCATCAATCAGCCTGCACTAGGAGTGTGAAACTGCTGTAGATCAGTCATCAATCAGCCTGCACTAGGGCTGTGAAACTACTGCAGATCAGTCATCAATCAGCCTGCACTAGGGCTGTGAAACTGCTGCAGATCAGTCATCAATCAGCCTGCACTAGGGCTGTGAAACTGCTGCAGATCAGTCATCAATCAGTCTGCACTAGGGCTGTGAAACTGCTGCAGATCAGTCATCAATCAGCCTGCACTAGGGCTGTGAAACTACTGCAGATCAGTCATCAATCAGCCTGCACTAGGGCTGTGAAACTGCTGTAGATCAGTCATCAATCAGCCTGCACTAGGGCTGTGAAACTGCTGCAGATCAGTCGTCAATCAGCCTGCACAAGGGCTGTGAAACTGCTGCAGATCAGTCATCAATCAGCCTGCACTAGGGCTGTGAAACTGCTGTAGATCAGTCATCAATCAGCCTGCACTAGGGCTGTGAAACTGCTGCAGATCAGTCATCAATCAGCCTGCACTAGGGCTGTGAAAATGCTGCAGATCAGTCATCAATCAGCCTGCACTAGGAGTGTGAAACTGCTGTAGATCAGTCATCAATCAGCCTGCACTAGGGCTGTGAAACTGCTGCAGATCGCTCATCAATCAGCCTGCACTAGGTGTGTGAAACTGCTGTAGATCAGTCATCAATCAGCCTGCACTAGGACTGTGAAACTACTGCAGATCAGTCATCAATCAGCTGCACTTGGTCTGTGAAACTGCTGCAGATCAGTCATCAATCAGCCTGCACTAGGGCTGTGAAACTGCTGCAGATCAGTCATCAATCAGTCTGCACTAGGGCTGTGAAACTGCTGCAGATCAGTTCATCATCAGCCTGCAAGGGCTGTGAAACTACTGCAGATCAGTCATCAATCAGCCTGCACTAGGGCTGTGAAACTGCTGTAGATCAGTCATCAATCAGCCTGCACTAGGGCTGTGAAACTGCTGCAGATCAGTCATCAATCAGCCTGCACTAGGGCTGTGAAACTGCTGCAGATCAGTCATCAATCAGCCTGCACTAGGAGTGTGAAACTGCTGTAGATCAGTCATCAATCAGCCTGCACTAGGGCTGTGAAACTGCTGCAGATCAGTCATCAATCAGCCTGCACTAGGGCTGTGAAACTGCTGCAGATCAGTCATCAATCAGCCTGCACTAGGAGTGTGAAACTGCTGTAGATCAGTCATCAATCAGCCTGCACTAGGGCTGTGAAACTACTGCAGATCAGTCATCAATCAGCCTGCACTAGGGCTGTGAAACTGCTGCAGATCAGTCATCAATCAGCCTGCACTAGGGCTGTGAAACTGCTGCAGATCGCTCATCAATCTGCGTGCACTAGGGCTGTGAAACTGCTGCAGATCACTCATCAATCAGCTTGTACTAGGATTGTGAAACTGCTGCAGATCACTCATCAATCAGCCTGCACTTGGGCTGTGAAACTGCTGCAGATCGCTCATCAATCAGCGTGCACTTGGGCTGTGAAACTGCTGCAGATCGCTCATCAATCAGCCTGCACTTGGGCTGTGAAACTGCTGCAGATCGCTCATCAATCAGCCGCACTAGGGCTGTGAAACTGCTGTAGATCAGTCATCAATCAGCCTGCACTAGGGCTGTGAAACTGCTGCAGATCAGTCATCAATCAGCCTGCACTAGGGCTGTGAAACTGCTGCAGATCAGTCATCAATCAGCCTGCACTAGGAGTGTGAAACTGCTGTAGATCAGTCATCAATCAGCCTGCACTAGGGCTGTGAAACTGCTGCAGATCACTCATCAATCAGCCTGCACTAGGGCTGTGAAACTGCTGCAGATCGCTCATCAATCAGCGTGCACTAGGGCTGTGAAACTGCTGCAGATCACTCATCAATCAGCTTGCACTAGGAGTGTGAAACTGCTGCAGATCACTCATCAATCAGCCTGCACTTGGGCTGTGAAACTGCTGCAGATCGCTCATCAATCAGCGTGCACTTGGGCTGTGAAACTGCTGCAGATCGCTCATCAATCCGCCTGCACTAGGGCTGTGAAACTGCTGCAGATCAGTCATCAATCAGCCTGCACTAGGGCTGTGAAACTGCTGTAGATCAGTCATCAATCAGCTTGCACTAGGAGTGTGAAACTGCTGCAGATCACTCATCAATCAGCCTGCACTTGGGCTGTGAAACTGCTGCAGATCGCTCATCAATCAGCGTGCACTAGGAGTGTGAAACTGCTGTAGATCAGTCATCAATCAGCCTGCACTAGGGCTGTGAAACTGCTGCAGATCAGTCATCAATCAGCCTGCACTAGGGCTGTGAAACTGCTGCAGATCAGTCATCAATCAGCCTGCACTAGGAGTGTGAAACTGCTGTAGATCAGTCATCAATCAGCCAGCACTAGGGCTGTGAAACTACTGCAGATCAGTCATCAATCAGCCTGCACTAGGGCTGTGAACTGCTGCAGATCAGTCATCAATCAGCCTGCACTAGGGCTGTGAAACTGCTGCAGATCAGTCATCAATCAGCCTGCACTAGGGCTGTGAAACTGCTGCAGATCAGTCATCAATCAGCCTGCACTAGGGCTGTGAAACTGCTGCAGATCGCTCATCAATCAGCGTGCACTAGGGCTGTGAAACTGCTGCAGATCACTCATCAATCAGCTTGCACTAGGAGTGTGAAACTGCTGCAGATCACTCATCAATCAGCCTGCACTTGGGCTGTGAAACTGCTGCAGATCGCTCATCAATCAGCCTGCACTAGGGCTGTGAAACTACTGCAAATCACTCATCAATCAGCCTGCACTAGGAGTGTGAAACTGCTGTAGATCACTCATCAATCAGCGTGCACTTGGGCTGTGAAACTGCTGCAGATCGCTCATCAATCAGCCTGCACTAGGAGTGTGAAACTGCTGCAGATCAGTCATCAATCAACCTGCACTAGGGCTATGAAACTGCTGCAGATCACTCATCAATCAGCGTGCACTAGGGCTATGAAACTGCTGCAGATCACTCATCAATCAGCGTGCACTTGGGCTGTGAAACTGCTGCAGATCACTCATCAATCAACCTGCACTAGGGCTATGAAACTGCTGCAGATCACTCATCAATCAGCCTGCACTTGGGCTGTGAAACTGCTGCAGATCACTCATCAATCAGCCTGCACTAGGAGTGTGAAACTGCTGCAGATCACTCATCAATCAGCCTGCACTTGGGCTGTGAAACTACTGCTGCACATCACTCATCAATAGCCCGAAGTAGAGCTTTGAAATTGCTGCAAATCACTCATCAATCAGTCTTACACTATATATATGGGAAAAAGTTATGTCTCATTTTGGAATTCTCAATATATTATATTAAATGAGAAATTTCTTTTAATTGTTTTCCATATTTTTCAGTGCTTCATATGACAGCATAAAAGATGTCCAAAAATATCAGATACCCAACCCCCAATTCTAACTGAGCATATCACGAAAAACGTTGTCAGTGCATTAAAGCAAGTTCACATGTAGAACCTGGGGTGATTTTTGAGGCATATTTGCGAGAGAAAAGTACATCTTCAATGCCACCAAATGCAGTATTTATAAGTATAGGCCGGACATTTAGAGTTTCTAACACTGTGTTGATTCAAAAGTCTTGCATTATTTTGGTAACTTATTTACTTCACTTGTCATGTCACAACAAAAACAGCCTAGCATTCAAATCAGGGGCCATTGAGTTGCACCATTCACAGGTACTTTTCTGCCAGTTCTTTTGATCCTACACTGATGCCAGTTCTTGTCTTTCAAGGCAAAAAACTCCTTCACCGAAGTTTCTATCTCCTTTTGGTTGATGAAATTTTGCAAGAGCAGGAAGTGAGCCATGGATCAGAACAAGTGATAACCCAAGGGTGCTTCATCTGGACTATATGCTGGGCCTGGCATCATTTTGATTCCCTCAACTTCCTGAAGTTTATTCTCAGTTTTTTGAGCAGTGTGAGGTTCTGTGTTGTCTTGCTGCAGAAGAACTCACTTCCTATTAATCAGTGCCAGCGATTTTTGTCACTCAATGGCATTCATCCACTCCAGCTCTTTAGAGTACAGGTTGGCATCAATGGTTTGTCTGTCCAGGACAAACTCATAGTGAATTATTCCCTTGTAATTCCACCAAGTGCAGAACATCAGCTTGTGTTCAAAATACCTATCTTTGGTGACAGGTTCCAGAAGCTGGCCATTTGTCAACCACTGCTTATACATATTCAGATAGCAGAAAGATGTCTCTCTTGGATAATTACTTGCTCCAATTCATGGCTTACTTCTTGCACTCACATCGCTTCATCAACCAAAGAGAGGTGAAGGCTTCAGTGAAGGAATTGTTTGCTTCAGAGGACAAGAACAGGTATCAGTGTGGGACCAAAGAACTGGCAGAAAGGTATCTTCAGACGGTGCAACACAATGGCCTCCATTTGCTCGGCTGTTTTTGTTATAAATTGATGAATAAAACAAAGAAGTTACCAAAATTTTCTGACTTGACAGAATTATTTGATTTCAAGTTTACTTTCTGGACCAAAACTCATTTAGAGAATTTTAGGTCCCTTGTTTCAGTTTAGTTCATGACTAAAGTTAAAACTGAAAAAATAATTTAAAAAAACCAAGATTTTCAAACTATTGAAATTATAAATGTCTTTCAACAGAAAACTCAGTCAATAGCTAAAACCTTATTGTATCACTGTCTTGAGCAGACAATCAGATTTTGTAATATACCACTGGTCACGATGCACTTCCTTGCATTGTTTTAGCTTTTAAACGATGTCACCCTGCTGAAGTAGGCAGGCCAGCCAACATTCTAGCAGAATAGAATACCAGTTCATCAATGGGTGACACATTTACGGCCGAGTGGACTGCAGCAATGTGAGATGAGGTGTTTTGCTCAAGAACACAACACACAACTGATCTGAGAATTGAAACCCTGACCTTATGAGTATAACATCCTAACCACTAGACTGGGAACCTTCACAGTTATTACATCAAACATCATTGTATTAGAAGTCATCTATTTTAATTATATAAATTCAAGAGAAACTTTAGGTTGATTCAATCAATGGAATTCAGTTCAAGGCTAAAAATCATATTTAGCATAAAGTATTTTACTGCCATGGTCATATAAAATTGCCATTATTTTGACCATATTCCACTGAGGTCGACTTTGCCCTTCATCCATTCAGGGTGAATAAGATAAGTACTAGTTGCGCTCTGGTGGGCAAATTTAACCCGTCCCTCAAAATTTCAGGCCTTCTGCTTTTAATAGAAACGATATTTTTCACCACATGAATACAGAATCACATTACTCCTTTTTGAAGGAGTAATGACCAGCTCACAGTTGGTCCAACTAATAGATGGTTTCAGTGAAGTTAACAGTGTTTTTGTGTTTGTGTCATTATGCTGAAATTATTGTAAAAATTATTCTTGTATTGTAATTACAAAATATCTACAGGAGTTTAGAACAACAGTTTTATATTTAAATAGGAAGAAATCCGTGCAAGCAGGCTAAATGTCAACATATTTGTGTTGTGACTCATACCTCTGACAATGATGGGCTTGGTTACCGTTGTCTGTGTGAAATAGGTTTCATTCCTGATTCAAACCAAATTAATTGTACACGTAAGTATTAACCATTTAAGTCATTCTGTTGTTTACAATGATAACCAGCGTGTTATATTTGTGTGTGAGAAGATTGGATCCTGCTGCAATATAGTGTCAGCGCTGGATTAACCATTAAGCATGTTCTAAGGGCATCAAGGGAAGGAGGGTGGGGGCATGACAGAAATGGTAAATGGTTTACGGCACAAAAGAAATCACTTTAAATTTGCTAAAATAATATTTGGGATGCTTTATTTCTTCTAAGTATAAGAGCAAAAGTGTTCTATAAGATTAACTTTGAGGATCTGATCAAAGACTTTGCAAATATAAATAAAGTGGAGTTCTACAAAAATAAACATTATTTCCCATCTCTTTGTTAGTTTTGTTCCATTTTGAAAAAATAAAAAAAAATAATTTCATGGTTTATTATTGTTTATATTTCGAATTACATATATATGGGGGCACCAAAGTCTTTTAAGGGTCTTAATCCAGACCCTCAAATATTATAAAATGACTTGCCATTTTCTGTTCAGTGTGTGCAAACCAAAAATTCTACCCGTCAGCCCTACCGAAATAGGGTCAGTAGAGATCACTCGGTGTCTTACCCTGAGCATCTCATAAAGAAAACTAATGAAGCAATATAATGACGGTGTGTGGTGTTAACAAGCTTACTTCCCAATCACATGTTTTCTGGTTCAGTCCCATTGTGTGACACCTTTGGTTCCACATGGTGTCTTTTACTATAGCTTCCAGGCCAACCAAAGCTTTTTGGATAGATTGGTAGATGGAAACTGAAAGAAGCCTGTCATACACGTATGTATGTGAGGGAGGGGCTGAGAGAGTTTATATTTCCCTTGTCTTCATGTATTTCATCTGCGGATAGTAAACAATAGCTTTGCTAATGGTGCCATTTGCTCGCGGCCAACTGTGAAACATGCCCAGGCGTCTTGGGATGTCTTGACATGTTCTGCAATCTTTGTGAACAAAAGGCTCGTTTATACAGTGTCATTTGTTTTCCATTCTCTACTTGAAACGTGTCTGTGCTGTTCAATAGACTGGGAAATTATTAAGGTTGGTGACAGGAAAGGCATCAAAAACTCTACCTTCTCTATTCTCTTGTATAATCCATGTAAATATGAAAAAGCAGATGTTTAAAAATACAAAAAATAATAAAGATGACAGAAACATTTGCAACTGATATTTTTTTTTCCTATTTTTTGTTTTTGATTTAGGTGTCACTAAATTTATTTTATTTTCCAAAAGAAGACTTTTTAAAGGTCTACCACTGGATAGAAAGTTCTCTATCAATGCAGATATAATCCCACCACTTCCAAACACTTTTTCAACATACTCCTATATTCGATCTTTCGACTACACTGCATCTGACCAGACTATCTATTTTGCTGATTCTTACAAAGGACTGTTCAAATTCAATTTGAATACTCTAGGTGAGCCAAATCTAGCCTTCATAAAGTAAATGCTAATTATGGTTTTGAATACTTCAGGTAAACCAAATCTAGCCTTCATAAAGTGAATGCTAATTATGGTTTTGAATACTTCAGGTAAGCCAAATCTACCCTTCGTAAAGTGAATGCTGATTAGGACCTCAAATTTTGGCTCAAGGCCAACAATTTCAGGGAAGAGGTGATTTAATTACATTGACCCCAGTGTACAACTGGTACTTACTTTATCGACACCAAAAGGATGAAAGGAAAAGTGAACCTTGGCAAGATTGAACTCAGAGCATGAAGACAGATGAAATGCTGCTAAGCATATTGACCAATATGCTAACACTCCTGCCAGCTCACTGCCTTTTTCGAACTCACAAGTTAAAGGACATGTGGAGCGCCACTAAGTATTTGGTCCATCTCCCTAATAATTCTGTCAGCTCTCTGCCAGTAAATGCTAACAAAAACATTCTTCCCAACCACATGATTTCAGGTTCAGTCCCACTGCAAGACACCTTGTGCAAGTGTCTTCTACTATAGCTTTGAACTGACCAAAGCCTTGTAAGTGGATTTCGTTGGTGGAAATTGAAGGAAGCCTGTCACACACACACACGCACACACATACACACACACACACACACACTCTCACACACACACACACATATGTATATATATATATATATATATATATATATATATAGTAGCAGTATCGCCCGGCATTGCTCGGTTTTGTTTCGACCCTTTAGAATTGGAATTTTGGAAAAGTAAAAATTTTGCATTATGTAGCTTGTTATTCTCTTTAAGTGAACATTTTACTGGTTTAAATACACCAAAAAAATGGCAACACAGCAGTCAAAAAATCATAAAAAATAGGGATTTCCATAGAAAAAAAGCACCTTTTTGATATAAATAATTTTTCATCCTAGCATGCTCCGATTTGAATTTTTTCTTCTCCAGAATAAAGAGCAAGCTTTCTTCTATCACACTCTCAATTTTGGTCAACTTGCACCGCAGGGTCTTGGAGGAGATAGTGTTAGTTAAAGGCTATCAAACCTGCCACACACAGACAACTTCAGCTTTATATATATATATATATATATATATATATATATATATATATATATATATTTAATTTTCATGCAATTTACACATGCTTGCACGCATGGTGAACACAGTTCACGTCAAACAGCTGACTGAGTAAAGTTCACTATTCAATGCATGGGATAAGGCCTAAACAAACACATTATCAATTTTTGCACTTGCGAGATGAATTTCGGAACAGAAATAGCGCAGTTCAATTTTCATTCGCCTAAACTTTAAGTGACCCATTTTTTGTGGTTCTATGATTTGTTGGCTAGGAGGAGATATGCCGGGAAGTTAAACACACAGACACACCCACACAGATACACAAGTAGAGTTTTATATATATATATATATACAGTAATCCCTCGACTATCACAGGTGTTACATCCCAAACCCCATCCCCCGCGATAGGTGAAAATCCAAGAAGTAGAAACAGTACTGTACCGTATATTTTTTATCTTTATAATTTGTATATATTTATTTTATTATGAATACAAAACAACATCATAGAGGAATCGATATAAGCTTAAATAATCAACCATTATAGGTGAACCGTGATAGGGGATTCGCAGTATGGCGAGGGATTACTCTCTCTCTCTCTCACTCTCTCTCTCTCTCTCTCTCTCTATATATATATATAATATATATATATATATATATATTATTTATTAGGGAATAAAAATTCTAGCATCACAGGGGTTCAAATTATTCTCAATGAGGAAATATATGTTATTTAGAGATAGTAATCCCATCATCACACCATATAAAAGAATTTTAATTTAATTAATACTTACTACTCATTTCTCAGCTACACGTGTTTCTTGAGGTTCTTTTACGGTTCCTTACTTAGAGGCTTGATGATTGGGGTTACATTTTAAGAAAGGTTCCTGTAAAACACTGCGTGCTTAAGGAACCATAAAAGAACCTCAAGAAACACGTGTAGCTGAGAAATGAGTAGTAAGTATTAAATCAAAATTCTTTTATATGGTGGGATGAAGGGAACTACTGTATCTAAATAATATATATACATACATATATATATATATATATAAAGTGATGGTTTGTTGCCAACTTAATGTGGTAGTCCCAGGAAAGGGAAGAATGCTACTGCAATTTAGCCCCATGGAAAAACCATTTCTAGTTGGCTAAATGGTGTTTCTTGGGACTAAATAGCAGTTCCATTCTTCCTTTTCTTGGGATGCTACATTAAGTTGACAACATACTATCACTTTATCATGCTGCTACTGCACAACTTTCTCTGAGAGATTTAGAAATGCAATATCTCTAATTATATATATATATATATATATATATATATATATATATCAAATACATATCAAATATAAATTAAAAACAGAACACAAAGGATATTGCAGTACACGTGTTTCAAGCTTTATAAACAATCCGTTATTACATCAGTGTAGTTTTGATATAAAAGATGGTTTAAAGCTCTCTTCAGCTGCAAACATTGTTGGTCCAAAGATTACATCACAAAATAAAAAATATAAATAGGACATGTAGTATTACCCATTATAATAATAGGTGTATATATATATATATATATATAATATATATATATATATATGTATATATATATATATATATATCATCATCATCATCATTATTATTATCGATTAACATCCGCTTTTCATGCTGGAATGGGTTTGACGGTTTGACTAAGGACTGGCAAGCCAAAAGCTGCACAAGGTTCAGTCTGATTTGGCAGAGTTTCTACAGCTGGATGCTCTTCCTAATGCCACCCACTCTGGGAGTGTAGCGGGTGCTTTTCATATGCCACTGGCATGGGAGCCAATCCATGGCCCTGGCAATGATCACGCACGGGTGTGCTTTTAATGTTCCATTGGCACGAGTGCCAATCAGGCGGCACTGTCATCAGTCACCTCAGTGATTTTGATTTGTTTTCACTTGCCTCAATAGGTCTTTGCAAGCAAAGTTCATCGTCCAATGAACGAGGGGTACTCATATATGTGTGTATGCATATATGTGTGTATGCATATATATCTGTATGTGTATGCGTGTCTTTGTGTCTGTGTTTGCCCCACCTCATAACCACTTGACAACCAGTGTTGGTGTGTTTACATTCTTATACATTAGTGATTTGGCATTAGGGTCGTTTCCTTTAGACTAAAGCTCTTCACTGCAGTGCTCCAGCATGGGTGAAGTTAAATGATTGAAACAAATAATAAAAATAGAGACAAAGATAGATAGATGTGTATGTGTGTGTGTTTGTGTATGTATATATATATATATATATGGCAATTTCTATCTGTGTGTGTGTCTGTCTGGCTGTTTGTTTCGAACTTAGTGCCTAAACCACCAAGCCAATATTCATGAAACTTTGCATACATGTGACACTAACATCCAGTTCAATAATAGGCTAATTGGATTTCAATAAAAGTCTATGTGCCTCCAGCATGGGTGAAGTCAAATGATTGAAACAAATAATAAAAATAGAAAGATAGATAGATGTGTGTGTGCGTGTGTTTGTGTATGTATATATATATATATATATATATATATATATATATATATATATATAATATATATATATATATATATATATATATATATATATATATATGCATATATATATATATATATATAATGTATATATATATATGAATATATATGTATATATATACGTATATATATATATAGAAATTCGGGGTGAGTACTTGATAATTATAAGCACCTGTGTATACCGTTTGGTGGTGTAGGTGGTGGAGTAAATTGATCAAAATCCTTGGCATCATGTTTTTATTTTGATCAATTTATATATATATATATATATATATATATATATATATATATATATATATTATATATATATATATGTATATATATATGTATATATATATGTATATATATATATGTATATATATATATATGTATATATATGTATATATATATATATATGTATATATATGTATTTATATGTATATATATGTATATATATATATATATGTATATATTATATATATATATGTATATTATATATATATATATATATATATATATATATATATATATATATATATATATAATATATATATATATATATATATATATATATATGGCAATTTCTGTCTCTGTGTGTGTCTGTCTGGCTGTTTGTTTCGAATTTAGTGCCTAAACCACCAAGCCAATATTCATGAAACTTTGCATACATGTGACACTAACATCCAGTTCAATAATAGGGTCATTGGATTTCAATAAAAGTCTATGTGCCCCCAGGGGTGTTCGGCAAATTATGTGATAAAATGAGAAGGTTGCAAAATTATAATTCTGAGGTAGTATTAGAGAGGGAGGATGACTTCTATCAGTGAAGTGAGAACAGTGGTAAGAATGGGATGGTAATGTTATTATAGCTGTCATGTACACGTGATGCTGCATACATACTTTCGTAAATATATAGATACAACTCACACACACAGAGAAAGGTGGGTGTGAAGAATACGTAGCTTTAAGGGAGACAGGGTAGGTGGCTTTTCTTCTGTCCATTGCAAAAAGAACTTACACAGAGACACACACTCATGCATATATATATATATACATACATACACATACATATGTACGTACATACATATATACATACATATGTCTATTATACACCATTTTAAACTCGTGATTACTTGTGTGTACATTGTAAATTGTATATATTGACATATATATGAGAAATTATAAAGAATATAGTGTTTTGAATGGTACAACAATTTAATCCTCCATAGTCTGATATGATATTTCAGAATATAAAATTCCTTCTTCAGATATCCCTAGGAATTGATGGAGTCGCTGCTATAATCGGTTTTCCAACGGCTTTTTTTTCTTTTGGAAGCATCTCAGCAGTGGAATTTTTATGTTCCGAAATATTATATTAGACTATGGATGATTAAATTACACCAGTTATTATAGTCACTTGTTGTTATTATAGTGCATTGCTGTGCCATTCAAAACACTTTATTCTTTACAAACAATACACAATGCTTCAAGCGAACTACAATTCCCTCCTGTAAGAAATGATATATATTATGTGTGTATGGTATGTATGTATTTTTGTATGTATGTGTGTGTGTGTGTGTTTTTCTGTGGCTGAATTCATATTTCTCTCAAGCTGTCTGTCTTTCAATTGACTGGCAGATTGTTACCTAGCTTGGAAGAAAGTAGGGATTGTCATCTGGCCATAGAAAGTTCTCTACTGCTAAATATCTTCATCTGACTTATGCGAGCATGAAAAGTCACCATCATCAGCATCAACATCATCCTTCTTTAATGTTGGTTTTCCATGCTAGCCTGGGTAGGATGGTTTGAGCAGAGGTGCCAAGATGGGAAGCTGCATCAGTCTGTTCCACTCTGATTTGGCTTGGTTTCTACAATCAGCCACTTTGCACTGTGTGCTGGGTGCTTTTAATGTGCCACCAGCACAAGTGCTTACTATGTGGCACCAGCATAAGCATGTTTTACGCGGCACCAACATAGCACCCTTCCAGGCTAATCCCCTTCACCAGACATGTGGCCTTAACATTTCTGCTGTGGAGAACGGATCTTCTTGATTATAGCAAAGTGACAGGTATCTCTGTCCATTGTCATCTCATCCAAAAGATTCAGTGTTCTGAGGTCATCATTTAGTACTTTGGTCCCATGTCTTCTTGGATCTCCCACTTCTACGAGTTCCATCTACTTTGAGTGAATGGCACTTCTTTATGGAGCTGTCAGCATCCATCTGCATCCCATGACTGAACCAGTAGAGTCTCCTCTCTTGCACACTGAATCGTGAAATGATGATGGTGATATATTACAATAGCTTTAAGGTGGTGTGCTGGCAGAAATGTTAGCACACGGGGCAAAATGCTTAGCGGTATTTCGTCTGTCTTTACGTTCTGAGTTCAAAATCTGCCGAGGTTGACTTTACCTTTCCTCCTTTCGGTGTCAATAAATTAAGTACCAGTTGCATACTGGGGTAGACCTAATCAACAGGCCCCTTCCCCAAAAAATTTCGGCTTTGTCCCTAGAGTAGAATTTTGCAATAACTTTGGAGAATCTATGGACTTTGTTCTGCTCCTTTTAACAACAATATCATACTGAATGAAAACATTTATTCAAGTTGCGTTTATATATTTGTTTTTCAAGATTCTTGATGTGAAATCGTGTGCTGAAACAGATATTGTTGTATTTAGTGCGTGTTTTTATTGGCTAAACTGGCAACATGACCATTTCTAAATACAACAATATCTGTTACAAGTCTTTCTAAAATGCTATTCTGAATTTCCTTTATTTTAGAGTTGAAGCTAGTGTCCCACGATTATGTAAGTGATATTTCAGTGGACTGGATGCTTCGCAATTTATATGTGGCTAATCGTCTCGGGATTACAGTTGTACGTATTGATAATGCAGAGGACAAGCGAGTAATCATTAGCAACGAAACATCTGCACGCTCAATTGTTTGCCATCCTTACAAAGGGTAAGTATAAATATTTGATTTATTTTAATTTTTATTTTTATTTTAATTTATAATTTTGATTTATTTAATCACCAAGGATTTAGTGGTGCCAGTACGTTACAATGGAACGGGACTGTGATCATGAATTCAATCTTGCATAAAGTTACTGCTTATACAGGGGAACAATAAGGTCATGCACGATTCTGCAATATGCTAACATTCTCAGTTGTCACGGGCCAATTGAATGGGCACCCCAGTCACCATATTTAACACCCAAGGATTTTTCTTCCTGGGTTTAATTAAATCCATTTTGTATTCTGAAAATATTCACGATCAAGGACATCTTCAAAGAATTGTTGAAGCGTGTGAACAAGTCAACAGCAAGAAAGAGCTATTTGTGAGGGTTGATTGCAATTTCAAATTCCGTACCAACACTTGTTTAGAGCTCCATGGCCAATGCTTGTTTAGAGCTCCATGGCCAATACTTGTTTAGAGCTCCATGGCCAACACTTGTTTAGAGCTCCATGGCCAACACTTGTTTAGAGCTCCATGGCCAACACTTGTTTAGAGCTCCATGGCCAACACTTGTTTAGAGCTCCATGGCCAACACTTGTTTAGAGCTCCATGGCCAATGCTTGTTTAGAGCTCCATGGCCATGCTTGTTTAGAGCTCCATGGCCAACACTTGTTTAGAGCTCCATGGCCAACACTTGTTTAGAGCTCCATGGCCAACACTTTTTTAGAGCTCCATGCCAACACTTGTTTAGAGGCTCCATGGCCAACACTTGTTTAGAGCTCCATGGCCAACACTTGTTTAGAGCTCCATGGCCAATGCTTGTTTAGAGCTCCATGGCCAACACTTGTTTAGAGCTCCATGGCCAATGCTTGTTTAGAGCTCCATGGCCAACACTTGTTTAGAGCTCCATGGCCAATGCTTGTTTAGAGCTCCATGGCCAATGCTTGTTTAGAGCTCCATGGCCAATGCTTGTTTAGAGCTCCATGGCCAATGCTTGTTTAGAGCTCCATGGCCAACACTTGTTTAGAGTGCTATAGCCAACACTTGTTTAGAGCTCCATGGCCAATGCTTGTTTAGAGCTCCATGGCCAACACTTGTTTAGAGCTCCATGGCCAATGCTTGTTTAGAGCTCCATGGCCAATGCTTGTTTAGAGCTCCATGGCCAAGCTTGTTTAGAGCTCCATGGCCAACACTTGTTTAGAGCTCCATGGCCAATGCTTGTTTAGAGCTCCATGGCCAACACTTGTTTAGAGCTCCATGGCCAATGCTTGTTTAGAGCTCCATGGCCAATGCTTGTTTAGAGCTCCATGGCCAACACTTGTTTAGAGCTCCATGGCCAATATTTGTTTAGAGCTCCATGGCCAATGCTTGTTTAGAGCTCCATGGCAACACTTGTTTAGAGCTCCATGGACGACACTTGTTTACAGCTCCATGGCAGAAACTTGTTCAGAGCTCCATGGCCAACACTTGTTTAGAGCTCCATGGCCAATGCTTGTTTAGAGCTCCATGGCCAACACTTGTTTAGAGCTCCATGGCCAATGCTTGTTTAGAGCTCCATGGCCAACACTTGTTTAGAGCTCCATGGCCAATGCTTGTTTAGAGCTCCATGGCCAACACTTGTTTAGAGCTCCATGGCCAATGCTTGTTTAGAGCTCCATGGCCAACACTTGTTTAGAGCTCCATGGCCAATGCTTGTTTAGAGCTCCATGGCCAACACTTGTTTAGAGCTCCATGGCCAATGCTTGTTTAGAGCTCCATGGCCAATGCTTGTTTAGAGCTCCATGGCCAATGCTTGTTTAGAGCTCCATGGCCAATGCTTGTTTAGAGCTCCATGGCCAACACTTGTTTAGAGCTCCATGGCCAATGCTTGTTTAGAGCTCCATGGCCAACACTTGTTTAGAGCTCCATGGCCAATGCTTGTTTAGAGCTCCATGGCCAATGCTTGTTTAGAGCTCCATGGCCAACACTTGTTTAGAGCTCCATGGCCAATGCTTGTTTAGAGCTCCATGGCCAATGCTTGTTTAGAGCTCCATGGCCAATGCTTGTTTAGAGCTCCATGGCCAACACTTGTTTAGAGCTCCATGGCCAATGCTTGTTTAGAGCTCCATGGCCAACACTTGTTTAGAGCTCCATGGCCAATGCTTGTTTAGAGCTCCATGGCCAATGCTTGTTTAGAGCTCCATGGCCAACACTTGTTTAGAGCTCCATGGCCAATGCTTGTTTAGAGCTCCATGGCCAATGCTTGTTTAGAGCTCCATGGCCAACACTTGTTTAGAGCTCCATGGCCAATGCTTGTTTAGAGCTCCATGGCCAACACTTGTTTAGAGCTCCATGGCCAATGCTTGTTTAGAGCTCCATGGCCAATGCTTGTTTAGAGCTCCATGGCCAACACTTGTTTAGAGCTCCATGGCCAATGCTTGTTAGAGCTCCATGGCCAATGCTTGTTTAGAGCTCCATGGCCAATGCTTGTTTAGAGCTCCATGGCCAACACTTGTTTAGAGCTCCATGGCCAATGCTTGTTTAGAGCTCCATGGCCAATGCTTGTTTAGAGCTCCATGGCCAACACTTGTTTAGAGCTCCATGGCCAATGCTTGTTTAGAGCTCCATGGCCAACACTTGTTTAGAGCTCCATGGCCAATGCTTGTTTAGAGCTCCATGGCCAATGCTTGTTTAGAGCTCCATGGCCAACACTTGTTTAGAGCTCCATGGCCAATGCTTGTTTAGAGCTCCATGGCCAATGCTTGTTTAGAGCTCCATGGCCAATCTTGTTTAGAGCTCCATGGCCAACACTTGTTTAGAGCTCCATGGCCAATGCTTGTTTAGAGCTCCATGGCCAACACTTGTTTAGAGCTCCATGGCCAATGCTTGTTTAGAGCTCCATGGCCAATGCTTGTTTAGAGCTCCATGGCCAACACTTGTTTAGAGCTCCATGGCCAATGCTTGTTTAGAGCTCCATGGCCAATGCTTGTTTAGAGCTCCATGGCCAACACTTGTTTACAGCTCCATGGACGACACTTGTTTACAGCTCCATGGCAGAAACTTGTTCAGAGCTCCATGGCCAACACTTGTTTAGAGCTCCATGGTCAAAACTTGTTTAGAACTCCATGGCCAACACATTCAAGAGCTCCATGGCCAACACTTGTTTCAATCTCCATGGCCAACACTTGTTCAGAGCTCCATAGTCAACACTTGTTTAGAGCTCCATGGCCAACACT
Organism: Octopus sinensis; assembly: GCF_006345805.1. NCBI lineage: Eukaryota > Metazoa > Mollusca > Cephalopoda > Octopoda > Octopodidae > Octopus > Octopus sinensis. The sequence continues at coordinate 75,322,598 of NC_043004.1, read as the reverse complement.
TGTTTAGAGATCCATGGCCAACAATTGTTTAGAGCTCCATGGCCAAAACTTGTTCAGAGCTCCATGGCCAACACTTGTTTAGGGCTCCATAGCCGACACTTGTTTAGTGCTCCATGGCCAACACTTGTTTAAAGCTACATGGACAACACTTGTTTAGAGCTCCATGTCCAACACAATGTAGAGCTCCATGTCCAACACTGGTTTAGAGCTCCATAGCCAACACTTGTTTAGAGCTCCATGGCCAACACTTGTTCAGAGCTCCATGGTCAATACTTGTTTAGAGCTCCAGTTTCAACACTTGTTTACAGCTCCATGGCTAACACATTGTAGAGCTCCAAGGCCAACAATTGTTTAGAGCACCATGGCCAACACTTGTTTAGAGCACCATGGCCAACACTTGTTTAGAGCTCCATGGCCAACACATTGTAGAGCGCCATGGTCAAAACATTGCAGAGCTCAATGGACAACACTTGTTCAGAACTCCATAGACAACACTTTTTTAGAGCTCCATGGCTAACTCTTGTTCAGAGCTCCATAGCCAACACTTGTTTAGAGGTCCATGGCCAACACTTGTTTAGAGCTACATGGCTAACACTTGTTTAGAACTCCATAGCCAACACATTCGAGAGCTCCATGGCAACACTTGTTTCGATCTCCATAGCCAACACTTGTTCAGAGCTCCATAGCCAACACTTGTTCAGAGCTCCATAGTCAACACTTGTTTAGAGTTCCATGGCCAACACTTGTTTAGAGCTCCATACCAAACACTTGTTCAGAGCTCCATAGTTAGCACTTGTTTAGAGTTCCATGGGCAACAATTGTTTAGAAATCCATAGCCAACACTTGTTTAGAGCTCCATGGCAAAACTTGTTCAGAGCTCCATGGCCAACACTTGTTTACAGCTCCATGGTCAACACTTGTTTAGAGCTCCATGGTCAACACTTGTTTAGAGATCCATGACCAACAATTCTTTAGAGCTCCATGGCCAACAATTGTTTAGAGCTCCATAGCCAACACTTGTTTAGAGCTCCATAGCCAACACTTGTTTAGGGCTCCATGGCCAACACTTGTTTAGTGCTCCATGGCCAACACTTCTTTAGAGCTCCATGGTCAACACTTGTTTAGAGCTCCATGGTCAATACTTGTTTAGAGCTCCATGCTCAACACTTGTTTAGAGATCCATGGCCAACACTTGTTTAGAGCTCCATGGTCAATACTTGTTTAGAGCTCCATGCTCAACACTTCTTTAGAGCTCCATAGCCAACACTTGTTTAGAGTTCCATGGCAAAACTTGTTGAGAGCTCCATGGCCAACACTTGTTTAGAGCTCCATAGCAAACACTTGTTGAGAGCTCCATGGCCAACACTTGTTTAGAGTTCCATGGACAACACTTGTTTAGGTCTCCATGGCCAACACTTGTTCAGTGATCCATGGCCAACACTTGTTTAGGGCTGCATGGCTAACACTTGTTTCGATCTCCATAGACAACACTTGTTCAGAGCTCCATAGTCAACACTTGTTTAGAGCTCCATGGGCAACAATTGTTTAGAGATCCATGGCCAACACTTGTTTAGAGCTCCATGGCCAACAATTGTTCAGAGCTCCATAGCCAACACATGTTTAGAGCTCCATAGCAAACACTTGTTGAGAGCTCCATGGACAACACTTGTTTAGGACTCCATGACCAACACTTGTTCAGAACTCCATGGCCAACACTTGTTTAGAGCTCCATGGCCAACACTTGTTTAGAGCTCCATAGCCAACACTTGTTTAGGGCTCCATGGCCAACACTTGTTTAGAGCTCCATGGCCAACACTTGTTTAGAACTCCATGGCAAACACTTTTTGAGAGCTCCATGGCCAACAATTGTTTAGAACTCCATGGCCAACACATTCGAAAGCTCCATGGCCAACACTTGTTTAGAGCTCCATGGCCAACACAATGTAGAGCTCCATGGCCAACACATTGTAGAGCTCCATGGCCAACACATATTCAGAACTCCATAGCCAAAACGTGTTTAGACTTCCATGGCCAACACTTGTCAGAGCACCATAACCATCACTCGTTTAGAGCTCCATGTCCAACACTTGTTTAGAGCTCCATGACCAACACTTGTTTAGAGCTCCATGACCAACACTTGTTTAGAGCTCCATGACCAACACTTGTTTAGAGCTCCATGACCAACACTTGTTTAGAGCTCCATGGCCAACACTTTTTTTGGAGCTCCCTGGCCAACACTTGTTTAGACCTCCCTGGCCCACATTTTTCAGAGCTCCGTGGGCAACACTTGTTCAGAGCTCCATATCCAACACTTGTTTAGAGCTCTATGTTCAACACTTGTTTAGAGCTCTATGGACAACACTTGATTAGCGCTCCATTGCCAACACATTGTAGAGCTCCACAGTCAACACTTGTTTAGAGCTCCATGCTCAACACTTGTTTACAGCTCCATGGCCAACACATTGTAGAGCTCCATGGCCAACACTTGTTTAGAGCTCCATGGCCAACACTTATTTAGAGCTCCATAGCCAACACTTGATTAGCGCTCCATTGCCAACACCTGTTTAGAGCTCCACGGTCAACACTTGTTTAGAGCTCCATGCTCAACACTTGTTTACAGCTCCATGGCCAACACATTGTAGAGTTCCATGGCCAACACTTGTTTAGAGCTCCATGGCCAACACTTATTTAGAGCTCCATGGCCAACACATTGTAGAGCTCCATCGCCAACACTTGTTCAGAGCTCCATACCCAACACATGTTTAGAGCTCCATGGCCAACACTTGTTTAGTGCTCCATGGCCAACACTTGTTTAGGGCTCCATGGCCAACACTTGTTTAGTGCTCCATGGCCAACACTTGTTTAGAGCTCCATGGTCAACACTTGTTTAGAGCTCCATGGTCAATACTTGTTTAGAGCTCCATGGTCAACACTTGTTTAGAGATCCATGGCCAACACTTGTTTAGAGCTCCATGGACAACACTTGTTTAGGGCTCCATGGCCAACACTTGTTTAGTGATCCATGGCCAACACTTGTTTAGGGCTGCATGGCTAACACTTGTTTCGATCTCCATAGCCAACACTTCTTCAGAGCTCCATAGTCAACACTTGTTTAGAGCTCCATGGGCAACAATTGTTTAGAGATCCATGGCCAACACTTGTTTAGGACTCCATGACCAACACTTGTTCAGAGCTCCATGGCCAACACTTGTTTAGAGCTCCATGGCCAACACTTGTTTAGAGCTCCATAGCCAACACTTGTTTAGGGCTCCATGGCCAACACTTGTTTAGAGCTCCATGGCAAACACTTTTTGAGAGCTCCATGGCCAACAATTGTTTAGAACTCCATGGCCAACACATTCGAAAGCTCCATGGCCAACACTTGTTTAGAGCTCCATGGCCAACACAATGTAGAGCTCCATGGCCAACACATTGTAGAGCTCCATGGCCAACACATATTCAGAACTCCATAGCCAAAACGTGTTTAGACTTCCATGGCCAACACTTGTCAGAGCACCATAACCATCACTCGTTTAGAGCTCCATGTCCAACACTTGTTTAGAGCTCCATGACCAACACTTGTTTAGAGCTCCATGACCAACACTTGTTTAGAGCTCCATGACCAACACTTGTTTAGAGCTCCATGACCAACACTTGTTTAGAGCTCCATGGCCAACACTTTTTTTGGAGCTCCCTGGCCAACACTTGTTTAGACCTCCCTGTCCCACATTTGTTCAGAGCTCCGTGGGCAACACTTGTTCAGAGCTCCATATCCAACACTTGTTTAGAGCTCTATGGTCAACACTTGTTTAGAGCTCTATGGACAACACTTGATTAGCGCTCCATTGCCAACACATTGTAGAGCTCCATGGCCAACACTTGTTTAGAGCTCCATGCTCAACACTTGTTTACAGCTCCATGGCCAACACATTGTAGAGCTCCATGGCCAACACTTGTTTAGAGCTCCATAGCCAACACTTATTTAGAGCTCCATAGCCAACACTTGATTAGCGTTCCATTGCCAACACCTGTTTAGAGCTCCACGGTCAACACTTGTTTAGAGCTCCATGCTCAACACATGTTTACAGCTCCATGGCCAACACATTGTAAAGCTCCATGGCCAACACTTGTTTAGAGCTCCATGGCCAACACTTATTTAGAGCTCCATGGCCAACACATTGTAGAGCTCCATGGCCAACACTTGTTTAGAGCTCCATGGCCAACACTTATTTAGAGCTCCATGGCCAACACATTGTAGAGCTCCATAGCCAACACTTGTTCAGAGTTCCATACCGAACACATGTTTAGAGCTCCATGGCCAAAACTTGTTTGGTGCTCCATGGCCAACACTTGTTTAGGGCTGCATGGCTAACACTTGTTTAGAACTCCATAGCCAACACATTCGAGAGCTCCATGGACAACACTTGTTTCGATCTCCATAACCAACACTTGTTTAGAGCTCCATGGGCAACAATTGTTTAGAGATCCATGGCCAACACTTGTTTAGAGCTCCATGGCCAAAACTTGTTCAGAGCTCCATGGCCAACACTTGTTTAGAGCTCCATAGCCAACTCTTGTTTAGAGCTCCATGACCAACACTTGTCCAGAGCTCCATGGCCAACACTTGTTTAGAGCTCCATGGCCAACACTTGTTCAGAGCTCCATGGCCAACACTTGTTTAGAGCTCCATGGCCAACACTTGTTCAGAGCTCCATGGCCAACACTTGTTTAGAGCTCCATAGCCAACTCTTGTTTAGAGCTCCATAGCCAACACTTGTTTAGAGCTCCATGGACAACACTTGTTTAGGGCTCCATGGCCAACACTTGTTTAGAGCTACATGACAACACTTGATTAGCGCTCCATGGCCAACACTTGTTCAGAGCTCCATAGTCAACACTTGTTTAGAGCTCCATGACCAACACTTGTTTAGAGATCCATGGCCAACACTTGTTTAGAGCTCCATGGCCAAAACTTGTTCAGAGCTCCATGGCCAACACTTGTTTTGAGCTCCATAGCCAACTCTTGTTTAGAGCTCCATGGCCAACACTTGTTTAGAGCTCGATGGCAACACTTGTTCAGAGCTCCATGGCCAACACTTGTTTAGAGCTCCATGGCCAACACTTGTTCAGAGCTCCATGGCCAACACTTGTTTAGAGCTCCATAGCCAACTCTTGTTTAGAGCTCCATGGCCAAAACTTGTTCAGAGCTCCATGGCCAACACTTGTTTAGAGCTCCATGGCCAACACTTGTTCAGAGCTCCATGGCCAACTCTTGTTTAGAGCTCCATGGCCAAAACTTGTTCAGAGCTCCATGGCCAACACTTGTTTAGAGCTCCATGGCCAACACTTGTTCAGAGCTCCATGGCCAACACTTGTCCAGGGCTCTATAGCTAACACTTGTTTAGAACTCCATGGCCAGAACTTGTTTAGAGCTCCATGGTCAACTCTTGCTCAGAGCTCCATAGCGAACACGTGTTTAGAGCTCCATGGCCAACACTTGCTTAGAGCTCCATGGCCAACTCTTGTTTAGTGCTCCATGGACAACACTTGTTTAGAGCCTCATGGCCAACTCTTGTTTAGAGCTCCATGGCCAACACTTGTTTAGATCTGCATGGCCAACACTTGTTTAGAGCTCCATGGTCAACACTTGTTTAGAGCTCCATGGCCAACACATTGTAGACCTCCATTGTCACCGCTTGTTTAGAGCTCCATGTCCAACACATTGTAGAGCTCAATGGCCAACACATTGTATAGCTCCATAGCCAACACTTGTTTAGAGCTCCATGGACAACACTTGTTTAGGGCTCCATGACCAACACTTGTTCAGAGCTCCATAGCCAACTCTTGTTTAGAGCTCCATGGCCAACACTTGTCCAGAGCTCTATAGCCAACACTTGTTTAGAACTCCATGGCCAACACTTGCTCAGAGCTCCATAGCGAACACGTGTTTAGAGCTCCATGGCTGACACCTGTTTAGAGCTCCATGGCCAATACTTGTTTAGAGCTCCATAGCCAACTCTTGTTTAGAGCTCCATGGCCAACACTTGTTTAGAGCTTCATGGCCAACACTTGTTTAGAGCTCCATGGTCAACACTTGTTTAGAGCTCCATGTCCAACACATTGTAGAGCTCCATGGCCAACACATTGTATAGCTCCATAGCCAACACTTGTTTAGAGCTCCATGGACAACACTTGTTTAGGGCTCCATGACCAACACTTGTTCAGAGCTCCATAGCCAACTCTTGTTTAGAGCTTCATGGCCAACTCTTGCTCAGAGCTCCATAGCGAACACGTGTTTAGAGCTCCATGGCTGACACCTGTTTAGATCTCCATGGCCAATACTTGTTTAGAGCTCCATGTCCAACACTTGTTTAGAGCTCCATGACCAACACTTGTTTAGAGCTCCATGACCAACACTTGTTTAGAGCTCCATGACCAACACTTGTTTAGAGCTCCATGACCAACACTTGTTTAGAGCTCCATGACCAACACTTGTTTAGAGCTCCATGGCCAACACTTTTTTTGGAGCTCCCTGGCCAACACTTGTTTAGACCTCCCTGGCCCACATTTGTTCAGAGCTCCGTGGGCAACACTTGTTCAGAGCTCCATATCCAACACTTGTTTAGAGCTCTATGGTCAAAACTTGTTTAGAGCTCTATGGACAACACTTGATTAGCGCTCCATTGCCAACACATTGTAGAGCTCCACGGTCAACACTTGTTTAGAGCTCCATGCTCAACACTTGTTTTCAGCTCCATGGCCAACACATTGTAGAGCTCCATGGCCAACACTTGTTTAGAGCTCCATGGCCAACACTTATTTAGAGCTCCATAGCCAACACTTGATTAGCGCTCAATTGCCAACACCTGTTTAGAGCTCCACGGTCAACACTTGTTTAGAGCTCCATGCTGAACACTTGTTTACAGCTCCATGGCCAACACATTGTAGAGCTCCATGGCCAACACTTGTTTAGAGCTCCATGGTCAACACTTATTTAGAGCTCCATGGCCAACACATTGTAGAGCTCCATGGCCAACACTTGTTTAGAGCTCCATGGCCAACACTTATTTAGAGCTCCATGGCCAAAACATTGTAGAGCTCCATAGCCAACACTTGTTCAGAGCTCCATACCCAACACATGTTTAGAGCTCCATGGCCAACACTTGTTTAGTGCTCCATGGCCAACACTTGTTTAGGGCTCCATGGCCAACACTTGTTTAGTGCTCCATGGCCAACACTTGTTTAGAGCTCCATGGTCAACACTTGTTTAGAGCTCCATGGTCAATACTTGTTTAGAGCTCCATGGTCAACACTTGTTTAGAGATCCATGGCCAACAATTGTTTAGAGCTCCATAGCCAACACTTGTTTAGAGCTCCTTGGCAAAACTTGTTGAGAGCTCCATGGCCAACAGTTGTTTAGAGCTCCATAGCAAACACTTGTTGAGAGCTCCATGGCCAACACTTGTTTAAAGCTCCATGGACAACACTTGTTTAGGGCTCCATGACCAACACTTGTTTAGTGATCCATGGCCAACACTTGTTTAGGGCTGCATGGCTAACACTTGTTTCGATCTCCATAGCCAACACTTGTTCAGAGCTCCATAGTCAACACTTGTTTAGAGCTCCATGGTCAACAATTGTTTAGAGATCCATGGCCAACACTTGTTTAGAGTTCCATGGCCAACAATTGTTCAGAGCTCCATAGCCAACACATGTTTAGAGCTCCATAGCAAACACTTGTTCAGAGATCCATGGACAACACTTGTTTAGGACTCCATGACCAACACTTGTTCAGAGCTCCATGTCCAACACTTGTTTAGAGCTCCATGGCCAACACTTGTTTAGAGCTCCATAGCCAACACTTGTTTAGGGCTCCATGGCCAACACTTGTTTAGAGCTCCATGGCCAACACTTGTTTAGAACTCCATGGCAAACACTTTTTGAGAGCTCCATGGCCAACAATTGTTTAGAACTCCATGGCCAACACATTCGAAAGCTCCATGGTCAACACTTGTTTAGAGCTCCATGGCCAACACAATGTAGAGCTCCATGGCCAACACATTGTAGAGCTCCATGCCCAACACATATTCAGAACTGCATAGCCAAAACGTGTTTAGACTTACATGGCCAACACTTGTCAGAGCACCATAACCATCACTCGTTTAGAGCTCCATGTCCAACACTTGTTTAGAGCTCCATGACCAACACTTGTTTAGAGCTCCATGACCAACACTTGTTTAGAGCTCCATGACCAACACTTGTTTAGAGCTCCATGGCCAACACTTTTTTTGGAGCTCCCTGGCCAACACTTGTTTAGACCTCCCTGGACCACATTTGTTCAGAGCTCCGTGGGCAACACTTGTTCAGAGCTCCATATCCAACACTTGTTTAGATTTCTATGGTCAACACTTGTTTAGAGCTCTATGGACAACACTTGATTAGCGCTCCATTGCCAACACATTGTAGAGCTCCACGGTCAACACTTGTTTAGAGCTCCATGCTCAACACTTGTTTACAGCTCCATGGCCAACACATTGTAGAGCTCCATGGCCAACACTTGTTTAGAGCTCCATGGCCAACACTTATTTAGAGCTCCATAGCCAACACTTGATTAGCCCTCCATTGCCAACACCTGTTTAGAGCTCCACGGTCAACACTTGTTTAGAGCTCCATGCTCAACACTTGTTTACAGCTCCATGGCCAACACATTGTAGAGCTCCATGGCCAACACTTGTTTAGAGCTCCATGGCCAACACTTATTTAGAGCTCCATGGCCAACACATTGTAGAGCTCCATAGCCAACACTTGTTCAGAGCTCCATACCCAACACATGTTTAGAGCTCCGTGGCCAACACTTGTTTAGTGCTCCATGGCCAACAGTTGTTTAGGGCTGCATGGCTAACACTTGTTTAGAACTCCATAGCCAACACATTCGAGAGCTCCATGGACAACACTTGTTTCGATCTCCATAGCCAACACTTGTTTAGAGCTCCATGGGCAACAATTGTTTAGAGATCCATGCCCAACACTTGTTTAGAGGTCCATGGCCAAAACTTGTTCAGAGCTCCATGGCCAACACTTGTTTAGAGCTCCATAGCCAACTCTTGTTTAGAGCTCCATGGCCAACACTTGTCCAGAGCTCCATGGCCAACACTTGTTTAGAGCTCCATGGCCAACACTTGTTCAGAGCTCCATGGCCAACACTTGTTTAGAGCTCCATGGCCAACACTTGTTCAGAGATCCATGGCCAACACTTGTTTAGAGCTCCATGGCCAAAACTTGTTCAGAGCTCCATGGCCAACACTTGTTTAGAGCTCCATTGCCAACTCTTGTTTAGAGCTCCATGGCCAACACTTGTTTAGAGCTCCATGGCCAACACTTGTTCAGAGCTCCATGGCCAACACTTGTTTAGCGCTCCATGGCCAAAACTTGTTCAGAGCTCCATGGCCAACACTTGTTTAGAGCTCCATGGCCAACACTTGTTTACAGCTTCATGGCCAACACTGGTTTAGAGCTCCATGGCCAACTCTTGTTTAGAGCTCCATGGCAACACTTGTTCAGAGCTCCATGGCCAACACTTGTTTAGAGCTCCATGGCCAACACTTGTTCAGAGCTCCATGGCCAACACTTGTTTAGCGCTCCATAGCCAACTCTTGTTTAGAGCTCCATAGTCAACACTTGTTTAGAGCTCCATGGACAACACGTGTTTAGAACTCCATGGCTGACAACTGTTTGGAGCTCCATGGCCAATACTTGTTTAGAGCTCCATAGCCAACTCTTGTTTAGAGCTCCATGGCCAACACTTGTTTACAGCTTCATGGCCAACACTGGTTTAGAGCTCCATGGCCAACTCTTGTTTAGAGCTCCATGGCCAAAACTTGTTCAGAGCTCCATGGCCAACACTTGTTTAGAGCTCCATGGCCAGAACTTGTTTAGAGCTCCATGGCCAACTCTTGTTCAGAGCTCCATGGCCAACACTTGTCCAGAGCTTTATAGCCAACACTTGTTTAGAACTCCATGGCCAGAACTTGTTTAGAGCTCCATGGCCAACTCTTGCTCAGAGCTCCATAGCGAACATGTGTTTAGAGCTCCATGACCAACACTTGCTTAGAGCTCCATGGACAACTCTTGTTTAGTGCTCCATGGCCAACACTTGTTTAGAGCTTCATGGCCAACTCTTGTTTAGAGCTCCATGGCCAACACTTGTTTAGATCTGCATGGCCAACACTTGTTTAGAGCTCCATGGTCAACACTTGTTTAGAGCTCCATGGCCAACACATTGTAGACCTCCATGGTCACCGCTTGTTTAGAGCTCCATGTCCAACACATTGTAGAGCTCCATGGCCAACACATTGTATAGCTCCATAGCCAACACTTGTTTAGAGCTCCATGGACAACACTTGTTTAGGGCTCCATGACCAACACTTGTTCAGAGCTCCATAGCCAACTCTTGTTTAGAGCTCCATGGCCAACACTTGTCCAGAGCTCTATAGCCAACATGTTTAGAACTCCATGGCCAACTCTTGCTCAGAGCTCCATAGCAAACACGTGTTTAGAGCTCCATTGCTGACACCTGTTTAGAGCTCCATGGCCAATACTTGTTTAGAGCTCCATAGCCAACTCTTGTTTAGAGCTCCATGGCCAACACTTGTTTAGAGCTTCATGGCCAACACTTGTTTAGAGCTCCATGGTCAACACTTGTTTAGAGCTCCATGGCCAACACATTGTAGACCTCCATGGTCACCGCTTGTTTAGAGCTCCATGTCCAACACATTGTAGAGCTCCATGGCCAACACATTGTATAGCTCCATAGCCAACACTTGTTTAGAGCTCCATGGACAACACTTGTTTAGGGCTCCATGACCAACACTTGTTCAGAGCTCCATAGTCAACTCTTGTTTAGAGCTCCATGGCCAACACTTGTCCAGAGCTCTATAGCCAACACTTGTTTAGAACTCCATGGCCAACTCTTGCTCAGAGCTCCATAGCGAACACGTGTTTAGAGCTCCATGGCTGACACCTGTTTAGAGCTCCATGGCCAATACTTGTTTAGAGCTCCATAGCCAACTCTTGTTTAGAGCTCCATGGCCAACACTTGTTTAGAGCTTCATGGCCAACACTGGTTTAGAGCTGCATGGCCAACACTTGTTTAGATCTCCATGGGCAACACTTGTTTAGAGCTCCATGGTCAACACTTGTTTAGAGCTCCATGGCCAACACATTGTAGAGCTCCATGGTCACCGCTTGTTTAGAGCTCCATGTCCAACACATTGTAGAGCTCCATGGCCAACACATTGTAGAGCTCCATGGCCAAGACTTGTTCAGTGCTCCATAGACAACACTTGTTTAGAGCTCCATGGCCAACACTTGTTAAGAGTTCTATACCCAACACTCGTTCAGAGCTCCATGGCCAACACTTGTTTAGAGCTCCATGGCCAACACTTGCTTAGAGCTCCATGGCCAACACTTGTTTAGTACTCCATGGCCAACACTTGTTTCGATCTCCATGGCCAACACTTTTTCAGAGCTCCATAGCCAACACTTGTTCAGAGCTCCATTGCCAACTCTTGTTTAGAGCTCCATGGCCAACACTTATTAAGAGCTCCATGGCCAACAGTTGCAGAGCTCCATGGCTAATATTTGTTTAGAGCTCCATGGCCAAAATTTGTTCAGAGCTCCATAGCCGACACTTGTTTAGAGCTCCATTGCCAACACTTGTTTACAGCTCCATGGCCAACACTTTGAACATTTGTAATGGATTACCTACTTCATTGATAATAAAGCATGCTTAATATCTCCCATGATGCATAACTTTGTGACCACTTTGTATAATGGTGGTGTCATTTTTATCTGATTCCAAATGGATAAGAGGCAAAGTTAATCTCATGTTAATGGGTCAGTAAGGTTAGTTCAGCACTGTCCAGTTTGCGGCAGTCACTAGCCCTATGCATTGTGTCGTCTTTAAACTTTTACTTGTTTCAAGTTTTTGACTGTGGCCATGCTGGGGCATCGCCTTGATGGGTTTAGTTGAATAAATTGACTCCAGCACTGGTATTGAATCTATTATCTCTTTTTGCTGGACTTCTAGGTTGCAGGGACATAAACAAACCAACACCAGTTGTTAAGTGATTTGGGGGAGACAAACACCAACACATATATACATACATATAGACATACATACATAACTACATCTGCATATATACATACACACAGGACAAGGTTCAAACCATAGAGGGCCCAGGGCTCATCAAGTTTGGTTATACACAAGAAGTAAAATCTTAGAAAATTGCCAAATTTAAATCTCAAATTCCATTTTGGGCTAAACAGTGACTTAATAATGGGTATTGGGATTTTACCCTACAATTGCAGCTGGAGACATTGCTATTGTTATTATTGAGTGAGAGAGCAGTGCATGCCATCAAAGTGACTCTGGGGTAAAATGTATGAAGCCCAGCATACCCATCATGACTACCTGTCTGATAAGGGTACACTAGGCACATGCATCACAACCATATGTGCGCAACATCGTGATCTCATATCAAGATAAACAACACATGACCTTGCAGGTGGGGCCCAGTTATAATTTTCTTCTGGTCGAGTAACCCATCCCGCTCAAAACGTCCCTGAATAAGGGTTGTTTAAGGCTGTTGAACGAACCACCCATGTTTCCAGAGGTGAATAATTCAAGCCCCAAAGAATCCCTCTCAACACATGGCTATGATGCTCCCCCACTACTTCTGCTCATGATCAGAGATGCACATATCGTCAGCCACTAAGGGACATGCTCAACTGGTTAAGGTCAAACAACTGACAAGAAAATCTTTGGTATTGAGCAGAATATTTTCTGTAGCCCATCTTTTATACCAAGACAAAACAATGTACATGATAACACTTCTAATCAGTTAAGATCAGAAGCCATGAGAGCCACTGCCTGGTACTGCATCAGGGCATTTATTATTATTATTATTATTATTATTATTATTATTATTATTATTATTATTATTATTATTATTATTATTATTATTATTATGATGATGATGATGATGATGATGATGATGATGATGATGGTCTCCCTGAAATACACAAAATAGCTCGAAAGATTTCCTCCTATGCGCCCAAATTGCAGCGGATGTGAATGTTGCACGGCCAAAATTTCGGAATGGCTGGATAGCTTTCTACTCCCCGCCGCAAAACGATCAAGTTCCTATATTCAGGATACGTTTGATTTTTGTATCTAAAATTAAAAACTTCTTCAAGCACCGAGGCCATATTGAGAACTGTGTTTTGGTAACCATGGATGTTTCTTCCTTACATTCCAATATTGGCCATAATGAGGGGGTAGAAGCATGCATGGATGCCTTCGTGAAGTGGTCAAACAAAATTATTCCATCAAAATTTCTCTGTAGATTATTGAGGTTTGTGTTAGAGAGTAACACAATGAAGTTTAGACAAAGATTTTACTACCAGACGAAGGGTTGTGCCATGGGTACCCCCATGGCAGTTAATTTCGCTAATGTCTTCATGACGAAATTCGAGACACAGTTACTGAAGACATTCAAATCTCTTCATGGTCATGAACCAATACTCTGGTCACGGTTCATTGATGATGTACTCTTTGTCTGGGAAGGATCACAGGATAGTTTAATGGACTTCTTGCATTTCTGTGACTGTTATGCTAGAAACTATGGCTTCAAGTCCAGCATAAAATTTACGTCTAGTTTTTCAAAAACTAGTGTTGAATTTTTGGACACCAAAGTCAAGTTTTCTGGAGTCTGAATAACGACAGAATTATTTTGCAAGCCCACGTCATCCCACATTTATCTCCACTGCCGCTCCGATCATCCACATCATCTTATTTGGTCAGATCCGAAATCCCAATTTTTGAGGATGAAACACATTAGTACTGGCATAGGGGATTACTGGAAACATGCAAATGCTTCTGTATGTCATTATGTCAAACGCGGTTACAGTGAATCACGATTAAAGGAAATAGCAAATGAAATAGCTAAGATTGGCAAAAATGGTCAAACCTATACGCATAATTTTAGCAAACACAATACAATAGAAGACAGAATTCCTTTAGTGATTAACTGGCACCGACATTTCGCTGGCATTTCAAAAGTGTTGCATGAAAGTTACCAACATGTGGCGAAAAAAAATCCTCGCTTCAAACAGATATTTCCTCAGCTGCCTGTTGTAGCCTTTAGACGGAATAAGAATATAAGAGAATTATTGACCTCTATATCTTACTCTAAGAAAACGAACATTGGAGTATCTACATGCTGTACCTTAAAGAACAGCCACAAGAGAGGTAAGCCCTATTCATTGTGCAACAACATGAGTGAAGTGAATTCTATCAGAAATCATAACAGAAATGTTGTGATTTATACAGAAGGTGGAACACGTAAAGATTCCCATTTGGTGTATGCTGCAGAATGCACAAAACACAACTTAATTTATGTTGGTTGCACAACGGAACAATTAAACAAAAGGTTTAATGGCACAGATTTGACGTCAGGCACAATAACAGTAGTTCGAAGAACTTGCTGAACATTTCGTTGCAAGCGACTGCAAATTTGAAGAAGACTTGAAAGTGCATATTCTCAGAAAATATTCTGAATCTGCTTCGCTTACACTTCTCAGAATGTATGAGGAGAAATATGTTTGCAGGTTATTAACATCACGCCCTGGAGGAATGAATAAGATGGCAGGAGAATATCATCAAATTTATACAAAGCTGTTTGATTAAATATTCTTCTTTCTCTGTTTCTTTCCTTTTTTCTGTCGTCTTCTTTTTTCTTTCTTTCTTTTTGCCGTTCATATTTTCCGTTTAAATTTCTGAATTTTTATCACTTCTTATTTTGAACTTGACAAAGACAGACATACTGTTGAAATATCGTTCAATAAAATTACAATCGAATCGCGCTCTTCGTCTTGACTATTTACCTTTGTGAAGAGTTACATCAATCCTTTTTTAAAATATATTATTTAAGGGGTTCAGGAAACCCACCTCTCACCTAGTCACCTACCGTTCTGGCAGACACACCAGCCAGATTGACTACATCCTTGCCAGAAAAAGGGAAAGAGGGCTGATTATAAATGCCAAAACCTTCCCAGGCGAAGAATGTACTCCCCAACATAGATTAGTAGTTAGCGACTTCAGGATCAGAGCTAAATGGTTGCCCAGAAGAAGACCAGCTTGGAGGAAGAGGTCTGGAAGCTTAAAGATCCTGCAATGGACAGAGATTTAGAGACATACTACTCGAAGCCTCTGACGAAATAGAAGGGGATATAGCTTCACTTAATGTGGAAGACAACTGGAGATTCCTACAGGACAATCTGCTGACAGCCACTGACCAGATCTGTGGATGGAGCAAAGTACCATCTCGACCCAGAGTAACATGGTGGTGGAACACTGTGGTTGACAGGGCTATTAGACAAAAGAGACAGGCTTGAAGGACTGGAAGAACTGGTGGTAGCAGGGAATTGTATCAGACAGCCAAAAGGGAAGCTAGGAGACAGGTTTATTTAGCCAGAGGGGAAGCGGATAAGAAAAAATTTGCCAATGTTCTGAGCCGTGAGGATGAAAGACTTGAGGTATTTCGTGTTGCAAGACAGTGTGTGAGAGAGAATCGTGATGTGGTAGGAGAGAAGTGTGTTCGCATGAATGATGGTTCACTTGCGCTAAATGAGGATGCAAAGAGAGAGGTTTGGAGATGCCACTATGAAAGGTTGCTGAATAAAGAAAATGAATGGGATAAAGAGAGTCTGCCGAATGTTGACCCAACAGAGGGACCAGCTATCCGAGTTGATAGTTCCGTGGTAGCTAAGGCAATTAGAAGCATGAAGACAGGGAAAGCCCCAGGCCCATCAGGAATTACTGCAGAGATGCTCAAAATATCTGGCAGTGTCGGCTATAACCTAGTCACCCGTATAGTCAACCAGGTGATACACGAAGGAGTCATACCCAATGACTGGTGTAGCAGCATACTAGTCAACTGCTACAAAGGTAAAGGTGATGCCCTGGATACAAATAATTACAGAGGTATCAAGCTGTTGG
>NC_043004.1:75276538-75299038 GCF_006345805.1 Octopus sinensis | reverse complement strand
CCTCGGTCAATGAAGTCACATTTTATATTTCTTTTTTTTTTTTTTTTTTTTTGCAAATAAGCAACTCTCTGTTTTCGATTTCTGGGTTCATAGGACTATGCTCAAGGTGGCTTCGTCATTCATACGTGCCATTCTTGCTACATTCACCCATCTTTTTTTAAAACATTCGCTAGACAAAACTTGCCTCTCTACTCTCACTTTCCTTTTCAAGTGGTACTTGAAGAAGTTGATGAGAGATTGACCAGAGAGGAAAGTGTTTGTCTCCAATCCTTTCAGACGCGTCCACCAGATACATTCTTTCGCCATAGCCACAAGGATGATGAAAATAGCTCTTCCTTCCCGTTTGAAGGAAGGAGGCGTGACAATATTGACGATAGACTCAGCTGATAAACCGACTCGTCCCACACGTGACAGCAGTTGTTCGACATAAGCCCACAGGTCGGAAATTGTTGGACACTGAACGAGTGCGTGCAGAACGGTTTCGTCGCTCTGACCGCATCTCGGGCAGGTCGGCCCCGTGTTTCTCGAGCCGTGTCTGTAGAGCTTATCCCGAACGGGTAGCGCTTCTCGGTAGCACTGCCAGGCCAGGGATCTCTGGAAGTTGTCCATGGGCCCTGGCCCGAAAGTCGTCCCGAACAGGCGGGTCAGGTACTCCTCGTCGACGTCCAGGTTCGCCCCGAGCTCGTCGTCGTACCTCCCCTCCACTAAACCCCTATAGAATGCTTTGGTTGTGTTGAAGTCACTTAAGGTCGACCCAGGACGGCAGAGTTGCTTGAGAGCAACGCGACACTCGCGGTGCCATTCGCCCTTCCTCGGCCTCTTTTTGATCCACGACTGCAGTTCGGTCATGGAGACGAGCTGCGGGAAAGCGTGCCTCACAAACGGCGACCACACCTGTTCACCGTCGTCTACATAGAGCCAGAGATGTCGCAGTCTCAGCGCGTGTCTGCGCATCATCAACCACGGCATGCCCAGCCCTCCTTTTAACGGGTGTTGACAGCAAATGGATCGCCTGACCATCGGGACGCATCCTTTCCACAAGAAGCGAAAGAGGATGCGTTGTAGTTTGGTGATGGTAGGGTCGGGACAAGGTACGACGGTCAGGCGGTAGTAGATGACGGACGCGATGTACGTGTTCGCCACCTCCGCTCGACCTTTTAGGGACAGTTTCCTCTCGGCCCATTGCCGGGCGAGAGTGACCACCCTACTCGTTATCTCGTTCCAGTTCTTCTCCACTTGGAGGTCCGGACCAAACCAGACCCCGAGCAACTCAACCGGGCCGTCGGTCCAGCGTCCCACGACGGAGGCGCTGGTGGACGGCATGGGCTTGCTTCTCCAGGTGCCTAGTCGCAAGCCCACTGACTTTTCCCGGTTGATTTTCGCTCCTGTCACCGCTTCGTAGTTTTTCAGTGTCTCGCCGACCAGCTCGATGTGCTCGTGGCTAGACACTATGACGGTGACGTCGTCCGCGTATGCAGACACGCTCGTCCCGCATCCCAATTCTCGCGGGATGCCCCTTAGAGTCGCCAGCTTCCGCAGTAGTGGCTCAAGAGTCAATACGTATAGAAGCGCCGAGAGGGGGCATCCCTGACGGACCGAACGTGCAATGTCGAAAGGTCTCGATAGATGTCCATTTACGCGAATTACCGAACGGATGCCTCTGTACAAGGCAGCTATCCAGCCGCGGAAGACGGGACCGAAACCAGCCGCTCTCAGGACTGCCTCCAAGTATCGATGGTCTACCCTATCAAAGGCTTTTGATTGATCCAAGTTGATCAGGGCCCCACCCATGCCAGGTTCGTTAACTACCCTGTCTATGATGTAGCGCATCAGATGGAGGTTGTCATGGATGGTCCGGCCTGGCACGGCGCATGTTTGCGCCTTGTCGACCAGTTTCTCGATGACAAGCGCCAACCTCTTGGCTAGCACCTTGGCCAAAATTTTCAAGTCTGCATTAAGCAGAGTGATGGGCCTAAAGTTATCTATTACATTTCCCTTGTTTAGATCTTTCTTCAGCAGTGTTACGGCTCCTCGGCTCACAAAACCAGGAATGCTCCCGTTTTGCTGCCAGTTGCAGTACACCGCCGCCAAGAGATCTCCAAACAAGTCTGGCATACAATTGTAAAGCTCGTAGGGTAGACCATCCAAACCCGGATTTGTCCCTCGAGCATTCTGCCATCGCTTCCCGCACTTCCGCCGCCGTGATGGCACCTTCGCAGCACCCTGCCTTTCTTGTCGAGAGTCGTGGTAGGCTATGTAGGTAGGCACTGAAGTCCACCCTACGTTCTTGCCCTCCACTCGTTCCGAACAGTCGGGCAAAATGCTGCTGAAAGGCCTCACACATTTTACTTGGCTCGAGCAATTCGCGCCCCTGTTCATCTACCAGTGACCGAATGGTGGCTTTGTTGCCCTGTTGCGCCTCTGCCACCCGGCCTCTCTCGCGGCTCCAACACCTTCGTTCCTTAGAGCACGCATCCTAGCTCTGACAGCACATCCTTCGTGTTTGGCGTTGAAGTGTTGGTCGAGGGCCAACCTCGCCGCCAAAACGTCGGATGCGATGCCGCTTCTAATTGCCTCTTCTAGCTTCTTAACTAGCTCACCCTCTACTCTATTTCTATCTATGGCTAGTGCTTTGCTGTACCTAATCGCTTCTGCTTTTACTGCTCTCTTGAGGGCAAACCACCATTTGTTGTTGATGATGGCTCCCGTCAAAGCCCTCTTTACTAGTGTGCTAATCCGGTCTCTGAAAACTTGTCTCGATGGGAAAGACGCGTTTAGTTTCCAGTATCCGGGACCCTGCCTAAGTGTCTTACCTAAGTCTAGCGTACATGTCACAAGTTTGTGATCCGTGTAGCTGACTATGTGGAATTGTGGACATCCTATGCTATCTCTATCTACTGTCCTACACAGTATCCTATCTAGATACGATCTCGACGACCCGATGCGGTTGCTCCATGTCCACGTTGGCGCATTCGGGTGGTCTAGTCGAACCTGTCAGACAGTTGAAAGCGTCTGAGCAGGTCTCTGAGGCATTTGCATCCCCGTCTATTCCTATCTCTACCCACGTAGTCTACATGCGTGTCCAAGGTAGCATTCCAATCCCCCACTAAGAGTAAAGGACGAGACGTTCCCAAGAAAACTTCTAGACGTTGAAAGAAATCCGCCCGACCTGTTAAGGGCGGTGCGTAAACTGATACGAGCCGAAAAGCGCACCCATTGCTGCCGTCGACATCCAGGACGACCAGTCTACCCTCCGGGTCTACGAATATTGTCCTTACATTGAGATCCAGACTCTTGTGAAAAAGTACCGCGGTGCCACTACCGCCCATTCTCGGCAGACAGGGGGAAAAATAAATGTTGAACTGTCCGCCAAACATGGTCTTTAGGGCCCGCGGATTGTGGAGTCTGGTCTCGCTTATGGCTATGATTTCTAACTTATGTGACTTTATGTCATTTAAGAGGTACCCTTGTTTCCAAGGGGACCCCAAGCCACGCGCATTTACACAACCAATCTTGATCATAGTTCTAATGAATTAGAATACAGAGGGTTACTTACTGCTCGAAAGTTTTTGCTTTCTCCTCCGTTGGTTTGTCCTCGAGAAGATCCCAGTACAGTTTCTTTGTGAGATATTTTTGGCATTTACCAACCGCACTGGGGAAAATGCCTTTGAGTGTGTGGTGCAGACTTTTGGAGATGTGTATTATTTTGATGTGGTCTGGTGGTGTTGTGTATGGGTGGTTGTTTGTTTTTATGTCATCTTCTGTTATGTTTGTTTTTGATTGGATGTATTCCATCAAATTTGTGTTTTTGGTGTCTATGGCTGTGAGCATGTTTGCTGTATATGTTTTTGTGGTGTTGGTGTGGCTGTTGTTTGCGTTGGGTTTTGAAATGTCTTCGGGAGATGTATTTCCCCCTGCTTTGTTCGTGTTTGCATTTGGTTTGGTTGTGTTTCTGCTCTTTATTTTCCTTCTTTTTGTAGCTATTTGCCATTCCTCACTGGTTTCGTCTTCCGACGAAATTTCTGAGGAATCAGAAGGGGGTAGGGGTATGTTGTGGGCTTCTATGTATGTCTGTGTAAGTGGTTGTGTTGTTGTTTTCGTTGTTGTTGGTTGTTGAGTGTTTGTGTGTGTTGAGTGCGGTATAAGGGATGGGGGATCAGTTTGTGTGTGTTTTCTTTGTTTTTCTGTTCCTTTGGGTTTTGCTGTTGATGGTAGTGTTGGTATTTTTCCAGGTGTCGAGTGGTTTTTGGTTGATGACGGATTAGCTTGGTGTGCTTCTCTTGTCGTCTTCTGTGTTGATGGTGGTGTGGGTAGTAGAGCTTTTTTTCCGGAGTGCTTTGGTTGTGGTAGTGGTTGTTGTTGTTGCTCTTGGTGTGCAGTGGTTGGGCACGTCTTTTTCAAGTGTGTTTCGCTTCCACACAAATAGCAGCGTGGTCGCCTGCCCTCTACCACTATATAGAGTTTGTAGCCTCCTGGCAGTTCTATAGCGGTGGGTATCTTCTCTCTTGCTGCTTCATCCAATTGAAGCAGGAATTCGATTGATTTGCCCACATAGTCTTTCTCTCCTAGAACCGCGATTTCCAGGATGTTTGTCTCTGACATTGTCTCTGACATTTCAAAGCAGATGGCAGAGACCACCCATTGTGTTTCGACATCAAATGGTATGTTTTTTATTTGGACTTTCGTGACCCTTTTGTTTAAATAGACTGGTATCATTACCAAGTCGTCCGAATGTAGCTCCAATGTGGAAAAACGTTTTGCTAAACTTTCGTTGAGGAAACGTACTTGGACTGTACCAAATTTGTTTCCCCAACTGATATATTCCTTGGAGTCCCATACAGGACGAAGGCATTTATCGATTTTTTCCTGCGGTGCATTTTCTGTTCTTCTTGTTTTTTTGTTTATTACTTTATAAATTATTGTTTTTTTTTTGCGTGTTTTCCACGATGTGTTGTGGAATATGAAGGTGCAATTTGTCTCCTTCTTTGGAGAAGAGTGCCTTTGTGCGGTTTATCTCTTGTGTGGTGAATGTTACAATTGTTCTTTTTTGTTTTGTTACGTCCGCAAAATTCGTTTTGAATTTGGCAGTAGAAGTGTTAATTGTGGCAGTGTTAATTGAAGTCATGGTAGTGGTGTTGGTGTTGGCGGTATTAGCAGCAGAAGGCTTGGATGTAGCATTTGACGTCGTAGTAGTGGTGTTGGTGTTGGTGGTGTTGTCTTTGGTAGGCGGCTTTGTGCCAATTTCGTTGTTGTTGTTGTTGTGGTGATGGTGGTGGTGCTGGCATTCATGTTTTCGTTTGTATTCATTTTTGAAATCCCTTTCTCTGTCCCTTTATCATCAACAAGTGGTGTGGGGAGTGAGGGGAAATCTAAGTTAATGTCTTTGGTCGCGGCGATGGTGAATGCGACGTTAGATTTGTTGTTGTTGTTGTTGGTGGTGGTGATGGTGGTGACAGCGGTGTTCACGCTGCGATGTTTAGCAGCTAGTGGTAGCAATAGTGTTTTGCTACCGTTCTGCATGACTGGCGGGCTAGCCACGTGGTTTCTAGTTGCCATTTTCAAAATGAAAAATGGCTAAAAAACCCACGAAAGTTTTGAAGTTTTTTTGTAATTTCGCCCATACAGGGGCGGAATTCTACGTGAATAATTCTCAGGTTTTTTAGTGAATGAATTTGCACAACGATTAGAACAAAATATTTGACAACAAGGAGTTTTAAACATGTAAAAGTGGCCAACTTACTTGGAGCCGATATGACTAGCGTCCGAGATAGATAGATAGATAGATAGATCTGATAGATAGATAGATAGTAGATAGATAGATAGATAGATAGATAGATAGATAGATAGATAGATAGATAGATGGATAGATAGATAGATATGTTTCTTTATTAGCCACACAGAGCTGCACATAGACAGGACAGATTACAAAGTAGAGCTTTTCTTTTGGGGGAGAAAAAAAAAGTGGGGTAGGTTTTCGATCAAAAGGGATCATAAAAGGGAAAGAAAGAAAACAAAGGGGGGTACAAAAAAGATAGATAGATAGAGAGAGAGAGAGAGAGGGAGAGAGAGAGAGAGAGAGAGAGAGAGAGAGAGGGAGAGGTAGATAGATTGATTGTTTATTACATTGCTGTTTTTCATATTTTTCAGTTTAATTTTCTTTGCAAGCCGAGTTCATGCGAAGCTATCTTATATTGGAAGAGCTTTTGCTGATGGTAGCAATGTGAAGCATATACGCCGACATGAGCTAGGGTACCCAGC
Organism: Octopus sinensis; assembly: GCF_006345805.1. Classification (NCBI taxonomy): domain Eukaryota; kingdom Metazoa; phylum Mollusca; class Cephalopoda; order Octopoda; family Octopodidae; genus Octopus; species Octopus sinensis. The sequence goes on along the minus strand of NC_043004.1, from coordinate 75,292,780 downwards.
CAGTCTTACAATCGACTTCAAAGCTGACCATTTATATTGGTCTGATTTTTCCCTTAAAAGGTAATGGCATTTTTGTTTCGAAGACATTTTCTTTTATAATTGTTTTCTTACTAATTATCAGTGTATTAACAGTTCCTGGCAAAGAAGACCTATATCAGCTTTTACACGACGCTTCTTCATAAGTTCACTGTTTCTTATATGAATATACTTATGAGTGTAGATGTTGATATATTTACAAGTTTATGCTTTCATTTTCATAGGATCCAACGGTCAGATCTAGATGGAAATAATGTTCAAACTCTTGGCATAACACTTAGGACCCCTGTAAGGATTTTTGTTTATGGAGGTCAGTATTGCACTGTTTGTTACCTTTAACATAACATGTTGTATCGAGAGAGTTGTGATCACCTGATATGTGTGAATACATACATACATAGATACATATACACACACACACACACACACACACACACACACACATACTGTTGTGTCTCGGGAGAGTAATTTTCTTATTGTGCCTTATAATTTAACACACTCACCGGTAAAATTTCCACTTGTTTTTTCTTTTTTCTAAAATTTTCATTTCGTCTTGCAACATTTTCAATAGTCTTGACTCTGTCCGTTACTTACACTGCGTTCCTTTTTGCTTGTTTGTGCACATGTGTGTGTGTTGCCTATACATGCATGTATGTGTGTATGTATGTATGTATGTATGTATGTGTGTATGTATGTATGTATGTATGTATGTGTGTATGTATGTATGTATGTATGTATGTGTGTATGTATGTATGTATGTATGTATGTGTGTATGTATGTATGTATGTGTGTGTGTATGTATTCTGCACATTCATGTGTTTGCATGTCCACGTTCATGTGTTTTTATGTATGTGTGTGTGCACACGTGTGTGTGTGTTTGTATATGTAGTTCTTCAAGGGGCCAGTGTAAAAACCACCTTAAGGAATCACATAGTAAAGTTTAACAAAAAGACATGCAGGTTCAACGTGCAGCCATCGGTGTCGGTGCAGCTGGAGATGTGGTCGCACTCTTCATGACCTGGCGGGACAGAAAACTTAAGTAAAGTTTAGCAGAACAGTCCACAACTCTACAGTAGATATGTAGATAACATTAATATCATAGTTAGGACCAATTCTAGTTACGGTGGTATAGAGACTGAGAGGAACGTAATGAGGAGCATCCAGCAAGAAGCTAACTACACCCGCCAAAGTATCAAGGTAGCTATAGATTACCCCACCAAGCACCTCAACAATAGACTCCCTGTACTTGATACTGAACATTGGTTACAGATTGTGAACAATGGAGTGCAGCTCCTCCACTATTACATGAAACCCATAACTTCAAAATATGTTGTTCACAAGAACTCAGCTTTGTCATACAACATGAAAACTGACATACTGATAGCAGACTTAGTTAGGACAATGAACAACGTGTCTCCACTATGCGAACCCTATGAAATGAAAAAATATATACGGAACTTCATGCACCGTATACAGTTCTCTGGATATGATCAGAAAGATAGGGTTCGAGTATATAGGGGTGCTAAAATTAGATAACATTATACGTAATGATACCAGTGGTACCTGCCCTAGATATACAAACAAAGACTGGAATATGATACAAAGAACTTGTGACAAAGCAAACAGGGCGAACATGTGGTATAAAACCGACAAATATCAAGGAGTGATGTTTGTAGAGGCCACAGCTCATGGAGAACTAGCCTGTAGATTTAGAAAAGCTCTGAAGAAGATCAAACTCAATATTAAATTGTTGAAAAACCAGGGAACTCCGCCATATCTCAACTATGTAGGACGTACCCCTTTGAGAACACCATATGCAGCAGTGATAACTGCATGGTATGTAGAATTAAACCTGGCATTAACTGTAGAATTAGAAATGTAGTTTGCAGCATAAGATGCATAGAAGGTGCTTATAAAGACATGAACCATTACATACATAGGGGAGACATCTAGGAGCATTGCGGAATGACTAAATGAACATTTGAGACAATGTGACGACAAAAAACAGTCCTCCATACTCTACCAGCATGCCAAAGACCAACATGGAGGCAGCCTGGGTCAACTTGACATCTGCATCTTATCCAAGCACCCGAAAGACCCAAAAGACCCAACACTCAAGCAAATACGGGAGTACGTCCTCATAAATGAAACTTCCTCCAAACCTAATAGGAACTATACATAGTAGATATTATACCCCCATACCCACAGTTTACACAGGTAGAGTAGTTAGTGGGCTGTTATGTAGATTGATGTATGTATGTGTGTATATGTGTGTGCACGCACATGTGTTCGGATTGTCCTTGCACAATGGGCCATCCGGACTCCCGTTTGCGCCGTGAACAGGTATTAATTTTTTCTCTTCGCTCTTTTGTGCTACATGGGTTCAACTTTCCTTCCCTCTTCATCTAACCTCCTCTCCTCACATCTTTCCTCCTCACACCTACACATACACGCATGCACACGTCAAGATCACCACCCCTTTTCCACAGGCATATACAAACTCTCTTATACAACGCACACGCACCTTCGTTTTGGGATCATCGCTACTTTATTACTTCCCCTTCTCCCTAGCTCTCCTGTGTGACCTTTCTGTCCGGCATTTGCCATGATAGATCGCTAGCCACTACACATTCTTTATTTTCCCTCCTTGTTTCTTTCTGTGTTCCTTTCTGTGGAAGAACATAGGCTCGAAATGTTAAAGTCTTTTTCACTTCCCGAGCGTTATACTAATACATCTGTTTGTTGTCTACACCACCTGTCTTTGTCTTTTGTTTTTTTCGTGAATTTTTTCCCTATATGTATATGTATATGCACATGTATGTAAGCATATGGATATGAAAATAAACAGATCAACATACAGACGGGTAGGTAGATAGGTTATATGATAAGGCAAGCACACATACGCAAATGAAGACTGAAACGCATGACCATATATACACACGCACACTTTACTCCACACAAGAACACATATGGAGATGCACATCCATACATAAAAACACGGTACACAGTTGCAAAACACACACACACACTCAGGCATGCACACACAAGGAGACAATGGTACATACATGCATATACAAACATACACACACACACACACATAAAAAACACACATGTGGACACGCAAACACATGAATATGCAGAATACATACATACAAATGCACACACTACACACATATATACATATGCACAGACACTCATATATGCATACACATGCATGCATGCATACATACATACATACATACATACATACATACATGCATGTATACATACACACACACATGCGCACAAACAAACAAAGAGGAACGCAGTGTAAATAACAGACAGAGTCAAGACTATTGAAAAGGTTGCAAGATGCAACGGAAATTTTAGAAAATTAAAAAAATAGAAAGAAGTGGAAATTTTACCGGTGAGTGCGTTAAATTATAAAGCACAAAAAGCGAATCACTCTCTCCTGACACAACAGAATATGCGAACTCAATACACGAACTCACATAAAGAATCGTGCAAACCAAATCCCAAAACGAAATATACATATATGAATTTTATATAACTTGGTTTAAGAAGAGACAAAATTTAGTAAATTATCTTATAGTTATGATTTACATCAACATAATAAATACACCAAGACAAGGAACATGTCATTATTTAGAATAGAAGTAAGAATTACATAATAAATAATATATTGATATGTTTCTTGTGTTGGTGTATTTATTGTGTTATGTATATTTATCATGTTGATGTAATTCATAGCTATAGGATGATTATCTAAATATCGTCTCTTCTGAAACCATAATGTCTAGTGTCTTTTGTTTGACCTGAGCACTTCCAAGCAATTGTGTATAAAAAACTTTTTTTGAAACAAAAATCAATATATATATATATATATATATATATATATTATATATATATATATATATATTAATATATAGATATGCCTGCCAAATGTTGATCCAATAGAGGGACCAGCTATCCGAATAGATAGCTCCCTGGTAGATAAAGCAATTAAGGGTATGAAACCAGAAAAAGCCACCGGCCCATCAGGAATCACTGCTGAGATGCTTAAAACATCTGGTGGTGTGTGCTATGGCCTAGTCACTCGTATTTTAAATCAGGTAGTTCATGATGGAGTCATACCCAATGACTGGTGTAGCAGCACCATAGTCAACTGCTACAAGGGTAAAAGTGATACTCTAAATAGAATTAACTACAAGGATATCAAACTGCTGGATCAAGTGATGAAGGTCACGGAGAGGGTCATAGCCCATCTCATTAGGGAGAGAGTCTGCCTAGATGAGATGCAGTTTGGTTTTGTGCCAAGTAGAAGCACCCCTGATGCCATATTCCTGGTTAAAGTTAAACCCCTGTACTTAGCTTTTGTGGTCTTGGAGAAAACCTTTGACAGAGTCCCCCGATCCCTTATCTGGTGGGCGATGCAGAAACTGGGGATTGACGAATGGTTAATAAGGGCTGTACAGGCCCTATACAGAGAGGCCATTAGTGAGGTTAGGATTGGCAATGAGTATAGTGGAGAATTCCAGGTAGAAGTAGGGGTCCACCAAGGTTCAGCCCTCAGTCCCTTTTATTAATCATAGTCCTCCAGGCAATAACAGAGGAATTCAAGACGGGTTTCCCCTGGGAGCTCATCTATGCTGATGATCTGGCCCTCATAGCAGAATCCCTACCAGAACTAGAGAAGAAATTTCAGATGTGGAAACAAGGTTTAGAATCAAAATGCCTTAGAGTCAATGTAGCAAAGACCAAAGTTCTAGTAAGTAGGAGAGCAAACACACTACACACACCCTCAGGTAGGTGGCCCTGCTAGATCTGTAGAAAAGGTGTGGGTAGAAACTCTATTAGATGTACCCAGTGTAAGCTATGGACACAGAAGAGGTGCAGCAACATCAAAAGCAGATTAACCGGGAAGATAGCTTTCGTGTGCGGCAGATGCACAGGGGCAATAAACACCACAGATGCTCAGAAAACACATTCCCTCACACTCCATGGGGAGAAAATAGAAGTGGTTTATATTTCTGCTACCTAGGTGACCAGGTTTCTAGTGGGGGTGGATGCTCACTAGAAGAAGAATAGCCTGGGCAAAGTTTAGAAAGCTTCTAACAATACTGGTGACAAAGGGTCTCTCGCTGAGAGTGAAAGGTAGATTTATGATGCATGTGTGCGAACTGCCATGCTTGGCAGTGAAACATGGGCTATGACTGTGGAGGACATGTGTAGGCTCGAAAGAAATGAGGCTAGCATGATCCGCTGGATGTGTAATGTCAATGTGCACACACGACAGAGTGCAAGTGCCCTGAGATAAATGTTGGACATAAGAAACATCGGATGTGGCTGTGTGAAGAAGTGCAACTCCCAAACAGTTGAAGGAATCCGGTGTAGAGGTTGACCCAGGAAGACATGGGATGAGGTGGTCAAGCATGACCTTCAAACGTTGGACCTCACAGAGGCAATGACAAAAGACCGAGACCTCTGGAGATATGCTGTGACTGCGAAGATCCAGAAACTAAATTGAGTTCACTAATAATAGGGTGTTGTACTCACGGCTATAAGACCATGGTTTTGATTTTCAGCCTGGACAATGCATTGTGTCCATGAGCAAAGACTTCATTTCATGTTGCTCCAGTTCACTCATAATGGAGTGGTAGTCATTTCAGAAGGAGGTTTGTGGTCCTGATCCCTGGAATGCCTTGGAAACCAAGTACCCGATCCTATGAGCTCTTGACTTTTTTAACCAGTCAACTAATAATCAAACCTCTTAATTACAGAATGTGAAAATTGCCAGATGAAACTTTGGCATTAACAAATACTAAGTCAAACAAATGTAACTTGAAATCAGACATGGGCTCCAAGCTTAGTTCAGTAGGAGTTTAATCCTTTAAGCATTCAGATTACTCTGTCAAATGTAATATTTATTAACATAGGCACAGGCATCGCTGAGTAATAAAAAGCTTGCTTCCCAATAACAAAGTTTTGAATTCAGTCTGATCAAAGCCTTGTCTGTGGATTTGGTAAATGAAAACTGAAAGGAGCCCATTATCTGTGTGTGTGAGTGCGTGCATGTGTGTGTGTGTATGTGTTTGTCTTTGTGTCTGAGTTTGTCCCCATCACTACTTGACAGCCTCTAACTTAGCAGTTTGGCAAAAGAGACCTATAGAATTTGTGCCAGGTTTAAAATAAAAATAAATACTAAGGTTAATTTATTTGACTAACGTTCATAAAGGCAGTGCCCCAGCATGGCCACAGTCTAATAGATTATTTTGAATTGATCATGGATCATTTAATACTTTTGAGATTTAGGTGATGTGAGTATTTTAGAAAGATGTAGAGTATGTGTGAGAAGCTGAATCTGGGTGGTTTGAAGAGGTGGAATATTTTGACCAGATATTATCATCATCATCATCATCATCATCATCATCATCATCATCATTATCGTCGTCATCATTTAATGTCCATTGTCCATGCTGGTATGGGTTGGACAGTTTGACTGGGCTGGCATGCTGGAAGGCTGCACCAGACTCCAATCTGATTTGGCATGGTTTTCTATGGCTGGATGCCCTTCCTAACGCCAGCCACTCTGAGAGTGTAATGGGTGTTTTTACGCGTCACCAACACAAGTGCCATTTGCAAGACACCAATATCTGCACAACTGTGATTTTGCTCAGCTTGATGGGTCTTATTCTCAAGCATGACATAATGCCAAAGATCTTGGTCATTGCCTCCGTATGGCCATTTTGGTCATTGCCTTTTCGTAATAGCCCTTTGGTCATAGCCTCCATATGGCCAGTTTAAATACTAAAGAGTTAACAGCTGTGTTACAGATACTGTCAAAGTAATGCACAAGAAATATATTATAAAACCTACTGATTTTACAAAACTAACAAGAATATAAATGTTGAATGTGATCCAAATTTCTATATCTTTTCATCAGATGATTTGTATCTTTTGAGCTATTTTATGCTGGGGCGTACAAAGAAAACAGGGGATTCTCCATTGGAAACATTGACGAAATGCTTGGAGCACCCAAGGGATTTAAGAATATATGACAAAGATGTTCAGACAACTGAAGGTAGGTGAAAAGATGTTATCTGTCACACTCTCTTCTCTCTAGCACCTACTTTCTCTCTCTTCCCCCTCTCTCTCCCTGTCTCTCTGTCTCTTTTTGTTCCCAACAGAAAAGCTAAGTACTTATGTCTTCAACAAGACACTCACTCCTGTCTGTCTGTCATACTTCCGTAACCTTCAACACTGCACTCCACTCATTTGAGGGGGGTCTTATCTCCCAAGTATATACATATAGGCGTAGGAGTGGCTGTGTGGTAAGTTAGCTTGCTTGCGAACCACATGGTTCCGGGTTCAGTCCCACTGCGTAGCACCTTGGGCAAGTGTCTTCTACTATAGCCTCGGGCCGACCAAGGCCTTGTGAATGGATTTGGTAGACGGACACTGAGAGAAGCCCGTCGTACGTGTATATATATATATATATATATATATATATATATATATATATATATATATATATATATATATATATATATATCTGTGTATGTATATATGTATGTGTGTGTATACGTTTGTCGTTTCTGTGTCTGTGTTTGTCCGCCAACATCGCTTGACAACCGATGCTGGTGTGTTTACGCCTCCATAACCTAGTGGTTTAGCAAAGAGAATAAATACTAGGAATGGCCACAGTCAAATGACTGAAACAAGTAAAAGAATAAAAAGAGTAAAGAGGCACACGAATGGATGTGTGGCAAGAAGCTTACTTCTCAACAACGTGGTTCCAGGTTCAGTCCCATTGTACGGCATCTGGGGTAAGTGTCGTCTACTATAACCTCAGGACAACCAAAGACTTCTGAGTGGATTTGATAGTCAGAAACTGAAAGAAGACTTTCATTCATATATATATATATATATGTGTGTGTGTGTGTTTGTGTGTGTGTGTGTTTGTGTGTGTGTGTGTGTGTGTGTGTGTGTGTGTGTGTGTGTATGTATATAATTAAGAGAAATAACCTCTAACTAATTCAATAGTGAAAGATATTATCTATATTAAATCATATAGAAAATTTTTTAATATATTATAATAAATATTATTCAAAAGATCACTTAATTAAATAAGCATTAAATTGACTACGCGCGTTTCCTGACTATATCTTTAAATCGATACTATTAAAATTAATTCGATTTAAAAATATAGCCACCCTTCAGGTCTAAAATAGTAAAATAAATGTATGTATCTTAACAATAAAATATTAATGAAAAATAAAATCATAACGTATCATATTGAAGAATACCAGTTGACTGAAATTTTAAACGTTAAACTTAGAACCTAGCCTTGCTAAGAAATTTATCACGTGAAGACATGACGGAAATAATAACTATAGAATAAATAGATAGAAATATGTATTTTAGCTGTGAAACTAATGTATATTTTAGCTATGAAAATAAAAAATACACGAGTTGTAATATACTATTTACTGGAAAAATTGTAATTTCTGAATAATTTAAAACTAAAATACGTAAAATACATAAAATAAACTACATTTCTATAAATTAATCTATATTCATCAATTTATATTCCCTACTATTATTATTAATAAATACCCAAATAGACATAATGAATATTTAAGAAATTTAGCTATTAGAATAAAAGAAATGCGAAATATGGAAGATAAAACTAAGAATCTGTATAAACTAGATGTTAAATTATATGATAACCTATTAGAGAAATAAATAAATAAAAAATATAAAATTCTTCCAGAAGATACTCCTTATAGTAATAAATAAGGCCTCTAAATTAATCATGATGAAATATAAGTTAGATAATAAAACTGAACCTTATGTACCTATGCACCATAGAATTACTTTAAAAGACTATAAGGATAATTTTTATTCTGACCAAGTCCATGTAAATCAGATCTAGGTAAATTAAGTAAGGTCATTTTAGATAAATATATTAATAGATTAAATGAACTTAATTATCTAAAACTTTGGAGTAGTGCTAATGATACTTTAAAATGGTTAAATATTTTAAAATATGTAAAATACATGAAATAAACTAAAGATAAAATAGATATAAATTCATTCAAATAGATATAGATAATTATTATAGGGACATATATATATGTAGGTATGTACATATATGTATGTATAATTTAGAATTATACATATGTATGTATAATTTACAATTTTCTAGTAAATGGTATATTACATCTAGTTTATTTCTTATTTTCACAGTTAAAATACATATTGTTATTTTCACAGCTAAAATACATATTTCTATCTATTTATTTTATAAATATTATTTACGTCATGTTTTAACGTGATAAATTTCTTAGCAAGGCTAGGTTCCCAGTTTAACGTATTCTTCAATAAGATAAGTCATGATTTTATTCTTCATTAATATTTTATTGTTACGATGTGTATATTTCTATTTTTATTTGTTAATTATTATATGTTAAGATACATACATTCATTTTATTATTTTAGACCTGAAGAGTGGCTATATTTTAAAATAGGATTAATTTTAATAGTGCCGATTTTATAATTATTCATTTAAAGATATAGTCAGGAAACGTGCGCAGTCAATTTAATGTTTATTTAATTTAGTGATATTTTGAATAATATTTATTATAATATATTATTTTCTATATGATTTAATATAGATAATATCTCTCACTATTGAATAAATAAATAAATGTTAGTTCTCTTAATTATATATATATATTATATATTGTGAAAATTCTGAAGCTTGGATTTTTGTTGTTGGCGCAAATGTCTATGTGTTGGCTGAATGCTATTTTTCTGTTTTGGGGAATTTTTATCTGGGATCTGTGCAGGGCCATACTTTTACGTAGACTATTTTTTGTTTGGCCTATGTATTGTTCTTGACACCCAGGTTCTCTGAAGCATATGTGAAGTTGCTTTTCACTGTGAAACGTTGTCCCTGTTTGAAGGAGAACTCTGATCCCTCAATTAGATAATTGGATCTTCCACATTTTTTTACTGATGGCTTCTGTGTTGTTGAGTGTATTCGGGCTTGTGTTAGGAGACTTTTCATAGATTTGAGCTGTCTCTTGCTTTTTATGATGGTGTGTGTTTGGAGGATTAAGTTCATTCTGTGGTCCTTTTTTAGCAGGGGTATGTTTTGGAGGATGGTGTCGAAGGCTTCATTGTTGAGAGGGCTGTGTGGAGATGTATGGTAGGGCTTTTGGTTGTAAATTTTTCGTTAATTTGGGATGTCTGAATTCCTGGATGTTGAGTTGAAGGGCACGTTGAAAGCATATGTCAATAAGTGAAGGTGGGTAGTTCCTGGTGATGAGTGTATCTTTTAGTTCCTGTAGTCGTGTGTTTCTGGTGTTTACATTAGAAATTATAGTACATATCCTTTTTGCTAGATTGAAGGGGATATTCATTCTGGTGTGTCTGGGGTGGCATAAATTGAATGGTAGATATTGCTTGGAATAGCTTATAGTGTATATCTGTTTCTATTACGTTATTAGATTTCTTAATGAGGATGTCGAGGAAGAGGAGTTGTTGCTGGCTATATTCCATCGTGAATTGGATGTGAATAGTGCTTGGAATTCTTTAAGTTTCTCTCTATATATATAATATATACATACATATATATATATATATATATATATATATATATATACAGATACATGTATATACACTCACACACACACATATATATATACACACGCATATATATACACACATATATATACATATATATATACTCATATATATATATACAACAAACCCCCCACATATATATATATATATATATATATATATATATATATAACTTTGTGTGTGTGCTTGTGCGTGTTTGTGTCTGTGGCCCCACTATCGCATGATAACCATCGTTGATGTGTTTACGTCCCCATAACTTAGCGGTTTGGCAGAAAAGACTGATAGAATAAGTACCAAGTTTACAAAGAATAAGCTTGATTTCTTTGGCGAAAAGGCAGTGCTCCAGCATGGCCCCAGTCAAATGACTGAAAGAAGTAAAAGAAAAAAAGAATAGAATGTTTCATTCAATGGAAACGTTTATTGGAATAGCCTCAAGTCTAGGTTAAATAAATTCTCGTTAGGCTTTTCTATAATTACACACATTGCTGAGTGTAGACAGTTGAACGATAATACTTCAGGGTATCTTCTTTCAGGTGGGCATTTCTTCATTCAGATACCCTGTGTTCCACCCTCTAAAACCCCACCATATTTGATGGCATAAAAGGCACATGCGTATATTACATGCCCCAGTTCAGTAACGCATGTTCAAGCAAAATGATTTTAGTACAGTAAAGCTTATCGAAAGCCCAACTTAACATACAGGACCCAGGATGAATTTTTGTGACAATTCTTTGAAAAAAAAGTGCATCTTTTGTGCTTCAAATATATTTATTATTTATATCATATCCTGTTCTTTTGTATTATTTTTTTTTTAACATTTCTTTTTCATTTTCCATTTTCTTCCTAGCCTCAAATCCATGCATTCAAAGAAATGGTGATTGTACTCATTTTTGTTTCGCTGTGCCTATGACACAAGACATTCTCCATGGGGAACTGGGTCGCCATTGTGGTTGTCCGTATGGTATGAAGTTGGACACTGATCTCAGAACATGCATTAATCATACAGAATTTGAACCACCAAAAGAATGCCCGCCTTCCAGATTTCAATGCAAAAACAAACGCTGTATCAGCCATTATAGAGTCTGTAACCAGCAGGATGATTGTTATGATAATTCTGATGAAGTTAATTGTACATCACGTGAGTTAAATACATTTATCAATTCTCTGATTCTTTAATCATTCGTTTACATCCAGTAAATAAAATAAATTTATTGCCTTTATCCTAGTTACAATGATCCTAATGAAGGTGTAAAACGTCTGCAGTGTAAAATGTAACCAATGTAGAAAGCCACCAATGTAGTGGGAGTGGTCAGTGATTTAAAGTATGAAAGTGTTCATGGAGAAGTCCAGTAAATGCACTTTTGAGAAACATGAGTAAATGAATAACAGAAGGCAGTTTTTAAACAAAACTTTGTAACTTTATTCAAATAGTAATGAGAGCTGACAAGTGATGAGTAAGCAGGCATATATGTAGGGGTCAGAGAAAAGCATTAAATCTTACAATTGAATGGATTCTATTTGAAATCGTTAAAAGCTAGCAGAGACATAGCTAGCATGGACAGAAATAAACCACTCATGATATATATATATTATGTGTGTAGCTTCTGTAATTTGTCTGATTGTTGCGTCTGTTCTATGTGTGGACAAGATTTTAATTTCTATGTTGTTGAGTGAGCCCCCATGTTCCTGCTCAGCGTGCTGGCACAGAAGCAATGAGCTCTTCTCTTCCTTAAGTTCTCTCCAATCTTCATTTACCCACTCTCCTATGCTCCGTGCAGTTTCCCCTGCATACGTCGTTGTCTTGTTACTGTATAGTCCCTCTGTACATCTTATACTATAGACTCCTATAGGAGCAAGTCATGGAACACTGTTGAAAGGACTAAGAAGAAAATCGGGAAGGCCAAATCTTGGTATGATAGCCACAAATACCAGAGCGTCATGATCTTCGACACCACCCCTAGAGGCGAACTGGCGTGCTGCTTTAGAAGGGCCCTAAACAAACGTAAGCTAAGGATCAAGGTTGTTGAAAGGCCAGGCAACCCTATCAAATCCCTAATCGCTAGAACCTACTCTTTTAGTAGAACCCCCTGTACTGATAGAAACTGTACTGTATGTAGATTTAGCCCACAAACAAACTGTAAAGCCAGAAATGTAGTCTATAGTATAAGATGTACAGAGGGACGATGCAGTAACAAGACAACGACGCACGTAGGAGAAACGGCACGGAGCATAGGAGAATGGGTAAATGAAGATTGGAGAGAACTTAAAGAAGAAAAGAGCTCATCGGTTCTGTACCAGCATGCTGAGCAGGAACACGGGGGCTCACTCAACAACATAGAAATTAAAATTTTGTCCACACATAGAACAGACGCAACAATCAGACAAATTACAGAAGCTACACACATAATAGAAAATAAACCTAGCCTGAAGAGGAAACTAGAATGGAACACTAGCACCCACCCCCAACACACCACAACATATGACAGAATAAGATCCCCATAAACTGATAACAATATATACAAAACATAAAAAAACATAAAATACACAGGTAAACAAATGGAATTAAATAACTATATACATTAACAAAATTTTTTAAAAAATTAATTTAATTAAATACAAAATAAATAATAAGTAGGTATAAACACATGAACAAAATAAACAAGAACAAATTACGCGAACGTGTATAAACAGGAGATACAGATAATACAGGCATTTCCCCCCCCACCACACACACACACTAACTAAACATACACACACATGGGGGTATACGCATGCGCAAATAAAGACATACAATAAGAATACAAAATACAAAATGGCTGATCGTTAGTAAGGAGTGACACACAAATAAGAAAGAAGAAAACATAGAACCACTGATGAGGTCACAGAACTGTGACGAAAGAACTCTGGCCGAAATAAGATTAAGATTAATGTAAAAAATAAATAAAGCTGAAGCAAATTAACACCAAATATGTAGTGCGTGTGTTTTTATTGGCTAAACTGGCAAAATGACCATACCTAAATATAACAATATGTGTTTCAACACACGATTTCACGTCAAGAATCTTGCAAAACAAATATACATACATACATACATACATACATACATACATACATATATATATATGTATATATATATATATAAATTAATCAAAATAAAAACATGATGCCAAGGATTCAGCGGTACATATGTTTCGGGCCTTTATTAGACGGATTTATAACAATGCATAATGTGTGTCTATGGCCTTCTTCAGCCGCGCACAATTACTACTTCAAGGACATGTATTACATCAAAAATTCTACGTTGGGGATGCAAATCCTCTCAGTTGCATACGACATAATGCGGTACCAGCACAGAGAAAGACGGGATGGACACTTCATTTTTGTGCTGGTACCGCATTATGTCATACGCGACTGAGAGGATTTGCATCCCCAACGTAGAATTTTTGATGTAATACATGTCCTTGAAGTAGTAATTGTGCGCGGCTGAAGAAGGCCATAGACACACATTATGCATTGTTATAAATTTGTCTAATAAAGGTCCGAAACATATGTACCGCTGAATCCTTGGCATCATGTTGTTATTTTGATTAATTTACTTCACCACCTACACCACCAAACGGTATATACAGGTGCTTATAATTATCAAGTACTCACCCTGAATTTTTGTACCCAACTCACCTATATATATATATATATATATATATATATATATGTATGTATGTATGTATGTATATATATACATATATATATATATATATATATATATATATATACACGATGGGGGTCTTTCAGTTTCCATCTGCCAAATCCACTTACAAGGCTTTGGCTGGCCTGAGGCTATAATAGAAGACACTTGCCCAAGGTGTCATGCAGTAGGACTGAACCCGGAACCATGCGATTAGGAAGCAAGCTTCTTACCACGTAGCCATGCTGCACCTTTAATAAAGATTTTTAAACATCCAAGTGGAAAATACTCACAGAAAAATCAAAGTAATGTTAACAAACTTTCACCCACCTGCAAAATATTTGCAATGACTGAATGACAAGAATATATACTTGTAATGTTGGAATGCTTTGTATGTGAGACTACATCTTTTATGCAGGAAAATACTGTAATTAAACAAACTTTATTCACACAGAAAAAGGCAATTAATATCTGTGTTCTCATTGAAATTCTTATATTTTCTTAACATATATAGCTTCAAGGAAGTGTTTGCACAATCAATTCAAGTGTACAAGTGGAAAGTGTATACCAAATCGGTGGATATGTGATGGATACAAAGATTGCCCTGATAATACAGATGAAAAAGTTTGCAGTGAGTTTATGAAATACATTTTCTTTTACAAAAAATATAAATTATAAAAAAATCATGTGTATATATGTACTGTGTATTACAGATAATAATTACAATTATAATATTATTATAATTATAAATAGCAATATGCATGTATATATATATATATATATATATATATATATATATATACGGTTAAGTAATTGAGATTCAAGTGAATTCTAAAGAATTCACATGAATATGGTCCTTAACTAGGATGCACTGGAAATCTATATGGTGTTAACCATACGACAAGTGGGGTGATTACAAATAGGAAAAAAGCAACAAGAATGGATTAAAATCTCGGTACGATCGTTTCGTACGAGGACATCTTTAATAAGCTACAAAAAATGCAGTGAATACAGATGGCTCGTACTCGTCAGCCGAAAAAACATCAGAGAATTCCCAAACATCAAAAGATACAAAAGAGGTTGTAAGATTAACTGCATTGAAGAAAGTTCGATTCATGGAGATCCTATGAAAAGTTTTAAACTTACAGAATTTGTGCATGTCTACATATAGCTCATATTGAATTTTTAATCAAGTTGTGTGAAGAAATTTTCGGATACAGTCATGCAAAATTTCTGAAAATCTGAGTAAGAGGCAAAGTGACTGCCATATCATGTAGAGGAGGAAATATTATTCCTAACTTACAGGGAAAAATTCAATTTAGAAATACTAAATCAAATTCCGCAGAATATAATATATATAAAAATTAGAGAAAAACACCTTTTATCAATTCAAAATGAACAATTAAATTACACAATCTAGAAAATTACATGTAATAGAAATATTAAAATTAAAATAACAATAATATACCGATGATTAAGTAAATTGCAAAATAATAATAAAATCGTATATATTTGGTAGAATAACAAATTATCGGTATATTATTATTTTAATTACATATAATATTTCTATTATATGTAATTTTCTAGATGGTGTAATTTAATTGTTCATTTTGAATTCATAAAAGGTAGTTTCTCTAATTTATATATATATACACACATATATAGACATACATATATATCTATACACATACACACACATCATCATCATCATCATCATCATCATTTAATGTCCATAGTCCATGCAAGCATGGATTGGACGGTTTGATCGGGGCTGCCAAGCCAGAAGGCTGCACTGGACTCCAGTCTGATTTGACACGGTTTCTACTGCTGGATGCCCTTCCTAACACCAACTACTTCAAATGTGTAATAGG
>NC_043004.1:75224038-75274038 GCF_006345805.1 Octopus sinensis | reverse complement strand
GGTAGATGGCCCTGCTCGATCTGTAGTAGAGGCGTAGGCAGAAACTCTATAAGATGTACCCTGTGTAAGCTATGGACACATAAGAGGTGCAGTAATATCAAAGGAAGGCTAACTGGGAAGATAGTTTTTGTATGTGGCAGATGCTCGGGAGCGATAAACACTGAAAATGCGCAGAGAACAACTTCTGCCACACTCCAGGGAGAAATATTAGAAGTAGTTGATAGCTTCCGTTACCAAGTCAGTAGTGGAGGAGGGTGCACTGAAAGTGTAGCTGCTAGAAGAAGAATAGCTTGGGCAAAGTTCAGAGAGCTCTTACCTCTGCTGGTAACAAAGGGCCTCTCGCTCAGAGTAAAAGGTAGACTGTATGATACATGTGTACGAACAGCCATGCTACACGGCAGTGAAATATGGGTTGTGACTGCTGAGGACATACGTAAGCTCGCAAGAAATGAAGCTAGTATGATCCGATGGATGTGTAATGTCAGTGTGCATATTCGACAGAGTGTAAGTACCTTGAGAGAAAAGTTGGACCTAAGAAGCCTTAGATGCTGTGTGCAAGAGAGACCACTGCACTGGTATGGTCATGTGGCGAGAATGGATGAGGATAGCTGTGTGAAAAAGTGCCACACCCTAGCGGTTGAGGGAACCTGTGGAAGAGGTAGACCCACTAAGACCTGTGATGAAGTGGTGAAGCACGACCTTCGAACATTAGGCCTCACCAAGGAAATGACTAACGACCGAGACTTTTGGAAATAAGCTGTGCTCGAGAAGACCCGGCAAGCCAAATATGACCATTACCTGTGGAGTATGCCAGGAGCGTAACCAGCCCGCGTATGCGTACCTTTTCCTTCTTTGGTCACTAAACTCTGCTTGCAAAGACCTGTTGAGGCAACTGAAGACACAATCAAAATTAAAATCATTTCGATGACTGGCATCTGTGCTAGCAGGGTGCAAAGAGCACCATACGAGTGTGATCGTTGACAGAGCGGCTATTCGAGTATGATCATTACTAGTGTCACCTTATTGGCACTTATGCCTGTGCTAGTAGGGTGCCAAGAACACCATCCAAGCATGATTGTTGCCAGAGCAGCCAACTGGCTTCCATACCCATGGCACGTAAAAGGGCACCATTCGAGCGTGATTGTTTCCAATGGCGCAACATGGCACCTGTGCCGGTGGCACGTGTAAAAAGATTCGAGCGAGGTCATTGCCAGTACCGCCTGACTGGCCCCCGTGCCGGTGGCACGTAAAAAGCACCCACTACACTTTCGGAGTGGTTGGCGTTAGGAAGGGCATCCAGCTGTAGAAACTCTGCCAGATCAAGATTGGAGCCTGGTGCAGCCATCTGGTTCGCCAGCCCTCAGTCAAAATCGTGCAACCCATGCTAGCATGGCAAACGGATGTTAAACGCTGATGATGATGATGATGATATATCTATCTATCTATCTATCTATCTATCTATATATATATATATATATATATATATATATATATTATATATATATATATATATATATATATATATATATATATATATATATATATATATATGTATATATATGTATGTATGTATGTATGTTGTATTCGGAATAGTCATTTTGCCAGTTTAGCCAATAACAACACATGCACTATATTTGGTGTTACTTTGCTTCAGTGTTATTTATTTTTTACATTAAACTTAATCTTATTTCGGCCAAAGTAACACCAAATATAGTGCGTGTGTTGTTATTGGCTAAACTGGCAAAATGACCATTCCGAAATACAACAATATCTGTTTCAACACACGATTTCACATAAAAAATCTTGCACAACAAATATATAAACGTATATATGTATTTGTATATATATATATATAGTATATATATATTTATATATACTAGCATTAAAGACCCGTCGTTGCCGGGTCATAGTGCTAGTGCTTGTATATATGTGTATATATATGTGTACATATTACATGTACATCTATATATATATACATCTACACATAAAGTACAAAATACAAAGTTATATCTTGATATCGCCAGTGATAACAATACTCAAAATATAGAACACACTGGAATTGTTAGCCCGTCTCTTGTAAATTCGATCAATTGTATCTTGTCCTCCCTCTTGTATAGAAGTGTGGCTACAATCCAGCCTACTTCTACTTCTGGTGGGGAGGAGGGACATTTAAAATTTTTTTCCGGGACGTCCTACGTCCCAGATATAAAGGTAAAAATAAAATATTTCCACTTTGCAAGTTTGAGTCGAGTACTCCCTTGTACGCTCCGTTGACTCCAACTTTGCTTCTATTGTGGCGAATTTACCGCCTCTGGTTAGATACCTTTCATAGTCGCACCAAGACACTTTTCGAAGGTGCTTACCTCCATGTGTTCAAATCTTTTTTCTCTACATTGTATACTTTATAGACAATAGTCTTTTCTTTAATTTAATTTTTTATTATCCATCTGGTTTATTCCATTTCTGCACGCTAATTTTATTTTTAATTTATTCCCATTCATGTTAAACCACTTATTCAAGTTCAAATCATTGATGCAATTTTATACCAATTGCTATTTTTACTTTTGTTATGTTACTTTAGTTTGATTTTAATTATTACTTACTACATATAATTCAATAGTTATTATTTTTATTGTTAAAGTGAAAGTATCTGACATAAAATAGAGAAACAGAGAAATAGAGAAAATAGAATACACTGGACCCGGAGGAATTGCAATCCCAGAGGCACAATCAGTGCGTGACCTGGGTATTTACATGAGTGATGACGCAACCTTTCGTGTACATGTTGCTAAATTGGCAATGAAATGTAGGCGACTGGCCGGATGGATTCTCAGAACCTTTAGAACAAGAAACCATGATGGTCCTCTGGAGGACACTTGTCCTAAGCCACTTTGACTATTGCTCTCAGTTGTGGTCACCATCCAGTGTCAAGTTGATCACAGAACTTGAGGCGATCCAACGTAGCTACACGAAGAAGATAGCCTCTATGCAGAATATAAGCTACTGGGGGAAACTCAAGAGATTAAAACTATATTCCTTGGAGCGTAGGCGGGAAAGATATGCCATATATACATCTGGAAGATCCTGGAGGGACTTGTCCCAACTTTGGCTTCGAGAGTTACACAAATGCCAGAACTGGGCGCCACTGCATGGTGCCTAGGACTCCAAATTTGCCATCAGATGTAGGACAAAATACTGTGATAGCCTGGGCTTCCGAGGCCCACAGCTCTTCAATATCCTCCCGAAGAACCTAAGAGACCTGCATGGGGTGGATGCAGATGTCTTTAAAATGAAACTGGATCTCTTCCTGTCAGGTGTCCCAGATGAACCAACTTCACGGCAGGAGGTGCAGATGAGGGCAGCTGCATCGAACTCTCTCATGCACCAAATGTCAGTTGCTAAAAAGCTTTCATGAAGTAAAACCATGTAGCAACACCAAATGGCGGTGCCCCAGCATGGCCACAGCTCATGAGCTGAAATTAGAATCAATCAATCAATCAAACGTTTTTGTTTCACTTTTAACATGTAATACTGAAATAGTGGAGAAGATATGATATTGCTATGGGCTCGCTCTAGGCAAGAAATTTAACATTTTTTTGCTGATGACACTCCTTGGACCCTAAGTAAGGCATGTGTAAAAATTGAATGGAATTGGTTGTGTAGTTCTCAAGTTTTAGGGAAACACAGACAGACAGAGAGAGAGAGTGAGAGGCAGACAGGCACACATTCTCAGTTTTATATATATAAAGATATATATATATATATATATATATATATATATATATATATATGTATGTATATATATCTATCTATATGTATATATATATCTATATGTATATATATATATATGTATATATATATCTATATGTATATATATATATATATATATGTATATATATATACATATAGATATATATATACATATATATATATATACATATAGATATATATATATACAATAGATAGATATATATACATACATATATATATATATATATATATATATATATATATATAACTTAGAATAACTTAGAAAGGTTTTGGCCAGTATTGGCCCAGGCCATGTCTAACTTAATAGCACCACCTGGCGAAGTCTTTCAGTTCAGGATTTGGGCACCAAGGCCATTCGAGCAGAGAGTTATTGTTTGCGGAGACATATCCGGGTTTGTGGGTGGTTTGTCCGGTACTGTTTGAAGGAATTTGTCCAAAGACTTCTTGAATTTGTGTGGTCAGTATCTTTTTTGACGTATCCTGGTGTGGTGTTGAAGAGAGCGGGTCCAATTGAGGTGAAATAGTTGTGCCGTATTGTCGTTATGTGATGCGATTTAGATTTCTGTTGTGGACGGATGGCACGTGGTCCAAGCCTTGGACAGTGCTGATGGAATATTTTCCACATCATACAGATAATGTAGCGTTCACGGCGTCGTTGGAGTGAATACAATTTCAGCTTCTCTAGTCTACCCCAGTAGTCAAGGTCTGACATGCCATCTATCTTTTTTGTGATTGACCTTTGGGGAGCTTCAATTCTCATAATATTTGTTTTTGTGTAGGGAGACCACAGTGGACAGCAGTATTCAAGGTGGGGTCGGGCAAAAGTGGAGAAGAGAAGGATAATAGCGTGGGAATCTCTCGACTGGAAGGTTCTGAGAATCCAGGAACACATTCTGCGGGCCATGTCAACTTTGCTGCTTATATGTGTAGCCCAGCTTATGTTGTTGTCCACTGTTACTACTCCCAAGTCTCTGATGTTGTTGGATGCCATGAGAATTTCTCCAGAAGGAAGAGAGTATGGGAGTTTCAGAGCGTCCTCCCTTCCAAAGTGGATCAGTTCGAATTGTCTTCATTTAGCAACATGTTATTCTTTTCCGCCCATTGGACAACAGCCAGTAGGTCTGACTGAAGGTTTATTCGGTCATCCACGCCATTGATGACCTTCTGGAGCTTGGAATCATCAGCGAAGGTTCTGATGTTACTGTGTTTGATGGTGTCAGTAATATCATTTATGTAGATGATGAAGAGAAGTGGGCCCAACACAGTGCCTTGTGGGACACCACTGCTGACTTTGGCTGGGCTGGATATTTGACTCCCTCGACTACAACATGTTGGGTTCTGTTAGACAGAAAGCACTGATCCACTGCAGCAGCTTTCCAGTGACACCAATATTGGACAGCTTTCTCAGAAGGATCTTATGATCAACCCTGTCAAAGGCCTTGCTGAAATCAAGGTAGATGACATCAGTGTTGGAACCTTCTCCCAAGGCTCTCAAAATGTCATCAAAATGATGCAGTAGCTGCGTCAGGCAATCTCTCCCATTACGGAATCCATGCTGGTTGGGTTCAGCATATTATGACTCTCAAGGAAGTGAGTCATACGCGATCTCAGCACCCTCTCAAATACCTTGATGATATGAGAGGTGAGTGAGATTGGACGGTAATTCACGGCAAGCGATTGTTTCCTTTTTTGAAAACTGGGACAACAGACTGGGATAGAAGGTCTTCTGGTATATATCCAGCATCCAGTGAGTTCCGCCACAGATTGGCTAGAGGGGGTGCAAGTTGGTTTTGACACATCTTCAAGACACAAGCAGGGAACCTATCGGGACCTACTGCTGAATTATGCTTCATTTCCTTTATTGCTGCTAGGACATCAGGAGCTCCAAATGTTATGTCCGATAAAGTGTATTGGGGAGTAACATCACTGATACAGCCCAGATCAGTCATATCAGGATTGCTGAAAACAGAGCAATATTGTTTCTGCAATATCTCTCTCCCATGGTTTTGGCATTGTCTTGAAGAGTACCATTTTCATCAATCAGAGGGCCAACAGTAGAACCAGTGACTCTGTGTTTTTTTTGCAAATGAAAAGAACACTTTGGGATTGAGTTTGATCTTCTCAATGGCCCAGGCCTCTTCAGCTCTTCGTTGACTATTGATGATAGACATCATGTTGTTTTTGGAGTTTATGTTTTTTAATCTCTAGCGACGAGATGGCAGTCAGGTTGGTGTGTTGCTGTTGACAGTATTTCAGCATGTTGATCTTTTTGTTAATTCTTTTAATTTTCCTTATGAGAGATTTTCTATTTCTAGGATTCGACACTTAGATTTGTTTGCAGATCTTAATGGGGTGTGTCTTGCACATATGTTCGTGATGGTGTCTACAAGTGACTGCCAGGACTTTTTGATGTTAGTGGGTGTGTATGTGTGCGTGAAGGACCAATCGACTTGTGCAAGATCATTATTGATCGCTTCCCAGTTTGCATTGTGGAAATCCATAGTGTCAAATGGATGAACAGAGGGATGACATTTGTTTTGCATTTTGGCCAGTGGAATCTCAGATCACAGAGAACCATGTCATGGTCGGAGAGTAGGGTTTTCTCCACTGCAATATTGTGGATAGTATCAGTGTGATTGCTGAAAATTAAGTCTAAGACGTTTTTGTGGCATCTCGTTGGTTCGAGTACCAGTTTGGGACAGGAAGAATCATCCATGAAGTCAAGAAGCGATCCATTCCACTGCCTCCCTGTCAGGGGTTGAGAGAGAAGAACCTGGCGGCAGACTGTTTGTAGACCAGTCAACCCCGGGAAGGTTGAAGTCTCCCATCATTAAAATGTTGTCAGGTTTGACACTGCTGAATGAAACACTTTATGCTGTTGAGGCATTCCTTGAAGCATGGTAGGGGCGTTTGGGGTGGTCTGTAGAGCCCAACTACTGTTAAGTTGTTGGTTTGGCTGAAAACAGCGACTGCTTCGCAGTATCCATTGGAAAATGTGTTCATGGCTTCTGTTGAGAATGAATCATTGACATAAAGGCAGTCCCACACCTTTCTTCTGCCAGCACGATCAGCACGAATGGTTTTGAAATTTTTAACTTTCACCTCAGCTTCCAAGTGGAGGTCACTAAGATGGGTTTCAGTGAGGACGAAGAAAGGGATGTGGTTTTGGATGGTCCTCGACCCAGTCCTCCAGGAATCTTAACTTCCATATATATATATATGTATATATGTATATATATATATATAAATATATATACATATATGTGTGTGTGTGTGTGTGTGTGTGTGTATGTATATTATCATCATCATCATTTAAAGTCCATTGTGTCCATGCTGGTATGAGTTGGACGTTTTGACCAGGGCTGGTAAGCTGGAAGGCCGTACCAGATTCCAGTCTGATTTGGCATGGTTTTCTATGGCTGGATGCCCTTCCTAACACCAATCACTCTGAGAGTGCAATGGGTTCTTTTATGTTCCACTGGCACAGGTGGCATTTGCATGACACTGGTATCTGCCACGACTGCAATTTTGCTCAGCATGTTGAGTCTTCTTCTCAAACATGATATAATGCAAAAAGTCTCAGTCAGTACCACCGTGAGGCCCAACACTCAAAAGGAACTCAGCCATTTTACCTCCGTGTATATGCGCGCGTGTGTGTGTATTTATATATATTTATATAAAGAGAGAGAAAGAAAGAGAGAGAGCGAGCATTGCTGTTAGAATAAGAATAGGAGAATAGGCTGCGCAAATTTCAGAGTGCTCCTACTTCTGCTGGTAACAAAGGGCATCTCGCTCTGAATGAAAGGCTGACTGTATGATGCCTATGTGCGAACAGTTATGCTACACATCAGTGAAACATGAGCTGTGGCTGCTGAAGACATGTGTACGCTTGCAAGAAATGAAGCTAGTATGCTTCGCTGGATAATGTCAGTGTGCAGGCAAGACAGAGTGTAAGCATCATGAGAGAAATGTTGGACATAAGAAGTATCAGACGTGATGTGCAAGAGAGATGACTGTGCTGGTATGGTCATGTGCTACATATGGATGAGGAGAGCTGTGTGAAGAAGTATTGCACTCTAATGGTGGAGGGAACCTGTGGAAGAGGTAGACCTAGGAAGACATGGGACAAAGCATGCTCTTTGAATGTTGGGCTTCACAGAGGCAATGACAAGTGACCAAGATCTTTGGTGATACGCTGTGCTTGAGAAGACCCAGCAAGCCAAGTGAGACTGTAGTTATTACCAATGCTAGTGTCATGTAACTGGCCCGTTAAAGGCTCCCTTCAATCATTGGGTGATATGCTGTGCTTGTGAAGATATGTCAAACCGAGTGAAATTGTAGTCATGGCTGATGTCAGTGCTGTCTGACTGGTACATTATAAAAACAAAAAAAGCTTTTGAGCGTTGGACATATCGAGACAGTGACATCAAGCCAGGTGAGATTGTAGTGGTGGACAACGCCAGTGTTGGTTAACTGGCCCATTAAAAGCACTCTTCAATCTTTGAGTGATATGCTGTGCTTGTAAAGACTTGTTGAACTGAATGAAAATGTAGTCATGGCCGATGCTAGTGCCGTCTGACTGGCATTGGTGCCATGTATAAATACATGAAACAGGATACATATAACATGGCTCTTATAGCTTATCTATTATATCGTAACAAATGTTTTCTTATTATGAAATATTCTGTAAAATCATGTTAATTCGAAGGATAAACATATACATATACATATAATTTAACTGTGACGAAAAGAAAAAAATCCTCAAATAGATATTGGTGCATATTTGTACATATGTATATATACAGGTAAAATGCATTATTTAAGCACTGGGTCTTGTAGAAGCAGTGACAGATGACCAAGACCTTTGGCGATATGCGATGCTTGTGTAGACCTGTCATGCGAAATGAGACCATAGTCTCATGGCCGATGTTGGTGCCAGATTAATGATACCTGTGCCAGTGGCACCTAAAAAATACTTGGTACACTCTCAGAGTGGTTGAGGTTAGGAAAGGCATCCAGCTCTACAAATTTTGCCAAATCAGATCAGAACACTCTGGTGCAACTCGCCACAATGTAACTCCCACCCACCCTGGTGCAAATCCCCCAGTGCAACCATAACTCCAGCTTACCAGTTTTTAGTCAAACCATCCAACCCTACCAGTATGGCAAGCAGATGTTAAAAGATGATGATGATGATTATATATATATATATATATATATATATTTGAGTAGTTGAATGAATTATCTTATTAAGGATAATTTGAAAGATAACCGATACCTGGGTAGCAAATTCCCATCAAAAAGAACACGGTTGAAGCTACGTCCCTAGGGCATAGACTACGTGTCTTCGTGCGGAAATTTGTATGTTTATTTTAAAATTATAAGTATATGAAAGAATGGAGTTGAACGACTAGTTAACAAATATCCTTTATTCTCGACATATGTTTCGAGAATAAAGGATATTTGTTAACTAGTCGTTCAACTCCATTCTTTCATATACTTTTATATATATATATAATATATATATATATATATATATATATATATATATATATATATATATATATAATATATATATATATATATATATATATATATAATATATATATATATATAATATATATATATATATATATATATATATATATATATATGAATATGTGTGTGTGTGTGGAAATGCAATGGCCCAGTGGTTAGGGCAGCGGACTCGCGGTCATAGGATCATGGTTTCGATTCCTAGACCGGGCGTTGGGAGTGTTTACTGAGCAAAAAATACCTAAAGCTCCACGAGGCTGCGGCAGGGGGGGGGGGCGATCCCTGCTGTATTCTTTCGCCACAACTTTCTCTTACTCTTTCTTCTGTTGTAGAAGAGTGAATTTATGTATTGAAAATGAAGGACGACCCTTTCAACACTTCTTATAAAGTTTTTTAAAGTCTCGTAAAGTCTAGTATATTCTTTTGTAGTCTTATACCTATTTCTTTACTACCCACAAGGAGCTAAACACAGAGAGGACAAACAAGGACAGACAAACGGATTAAGTCGATTATATCGACCCCAGTGCGTAGATGGTACTTATTTAATCGACCCCGAAAGGATGAAAGGCAAAGTCGACCTCGGCGGAATTTGAACTCAGAACGTAGCAGCAGACGAAATACCGCTAAGCATTTCGCTCAGCCTGCTAACGTTTCTGCCAGCTTGCCGCCTTGTAGTCTTATGTAGTCTTATGTAGTCTTTTGTAGTCTTTTGTAGTCTTATGTAGTCTTTTGTAGTCTTTTGTAGTCTTTTGTAGTCTTTTGTAGTCTTATGTAGTCTTTTGTAGTCTTTTGTAGTCTTTTGTAGTCTTTTGTAGTCTTATGTAGTCTTTTGTAGTCTTTTGTAGTCTTATGTAGTCTTATAAATATTCATTTTGCAATAAAATACTTAGTGCCGACAGACTTGTACATCATAAGTTTTGTGGTTACTATATCATCATCATCATCATCATCATTTAACATCCCTTTTTCCATGCTGGCATGAGTTGGACAGCTTGACAAGAACAAACAAGCCAGAGGGCTCTGCCAGGTTCTGTGTCTGCTTTGGTATGCTTTCTACAACTAACCATTCTACAGATTGAACTGGGTGTTCTTTTACATGGCATCAGTTCCTGTGTTATTGCCAAGTACTTGCATGATATATGCACGTGCGTGTGTGTGTGTGTGTCTCCGTGTCATGAATCACATGATATGTGTAAATGAATGCCATTCGTTCCCAATATTTTGCAAAATCGTGTCTGGTCGTGGAAAAAAGGTAAGGGCTGGCAACAAGAAGGGCATGTGGCCCTAGAAAGTCCATCTCAATAAGCTGTATCCAATGCTTACAACCATGGAAATGTGGTCATTAAAACAAGAATGGTGACAGGTATTATTTTCAAGCTATATTTAGAGAGTTTCATTGTTAATGACTCCATCATATTGTTACACAACAAAGCATTGTTTCATGTTATTCAATTTTTATGTATTCTTTTTTCTTTTATAATTTTCCAAGATTTTAACTGCAGCAGTTTTCAATTTCGGTGCAATAATGGTTTTTGTATACACCGTTCTCGAAAATGCAATTCCTACACTGACTGTACTGATGGATCTGATGAAGGCGCCTTCTGTGGTAAAGAAACATAAATTTATTTATAATAATGTTTTATTTGCAACAACTACAAATGAACAATGTTAAATCAAAATGCAACCTGATAGCAAGTAAACATCATGATGGTGACACAGAGCAACAGTGGACCTGTCCATCCACGGTAATATATGGGCTAATGTATGAGTGGAATTTCAAAGCTGCAATACGAGGTGGTACTGAGAAGTTCCAGGCTTTAGCAGTATTGCATAATGCCTAGATGGAGGGCCCCAAATTCTGAGTCCTCTAGCAGTCTTAGAAAAACTGGAAGACCACTGTGATAAGTGTGCGAATCTGAGAGGGGAATATGTTGACTGAAATCATAATTAACTGATCTTCGTGTATTTTCATTTACCCAAATCCAGGAACTTCTCAGCACCCTTTTGCACATGTGTGTATGTATGTCTATGTTTGTGTGTCTGTCTGTGTGTATATATATATACATACATACATTCATATATATATATATATATATATATTACATTTCTAAATATTTCAGAGAGATATAAGCAGTAGTGGTATGATAGAGTGGTTGTGTACTGTCAACTTAATGTGACAGTCCCATGAAGAGAATCACACCACTGCTATTTAACCCTAGGAAGCATCAACGCTTCCTGTTGGCCTTGACAAATTTCCTGTGTCCTTACGTTTACAAGGGGGAGACAAGCACCTCCACCCAGCTAAGCCTGGACCCAGAGACTAGTTTCTTAGTCTTTCCCCGTCTGTGTGTCATCAGCTGTGGTTGATTCCCTTCATGGGACTGTCACATTAAGTTGACAGTATACAATTACTCTCTCTCTCTCTCTCTCTCTCTATATATATATATATATATATATATATATATATGTATGTATGTATGTATACACACACACTCACAACAGGGTGCAGAAAAGTTCCTAGCTTTAAGGGTGTCATGAAAAGCCTGGTTTAAGGCTCAACCTTCCAAGTTCTTTTACAGGGATTAGATAATCTGAAGGACTACTGCAATAAGTGTTTGAATCTGAGAGGAGAATATGTTGGATAAAACCATAATTAAACTGATCCTCCTGTATTTTCTTTAACCCAAGGCCAGGAACTTTCCAGCACCTCCTCATATGTTTACCCTACTAAGCTCACATTTATTAACCCTCATCTTACACCCTTGCTTCTGCTCCCTATCTACTCACAACTGAACCTCCTTTTCATCCGGCTTCTCTTTAACACACACAGAGCCCTCAATCTCTCATCTCACCTACCAACTGTACTAATCACACCATTCTCATCATTCTGCTCACTTACCCTTCAACAAACCTAGATATTGGAGACTGCATTCGGCCACTTTCATCCTTCCGCCTACCTCCATCCAATACACAGTAACTTCACCATGATGTACTGCCAGCCAACACTCACTTTCCCTCCTCTGAACCATCTTTTTACCTACCATCTATCCAACCACCTCAAAATATCGGAAATACCAAAGAGAGGCAACTCTGGAGCTAAAAATTCTGTATTTCCCATTGATAACAGCTAAAGAGCTACAAACACAGCATCTGGGAATTCTACAGGGGGCAGCACTGAACAGAGATGGTATTTTCACACCTTTTTACCATAGAAAATAATTTTTCTCAATGGTAAGCGCAGTAGATTTGCCTTTAGCAGTTGAAATATGTCACAAACATATATTTTATCTCACCTAAACTTTGCTTATGCCTAAACACTGCTCGGCGATGATACTGCTGTAATTTTTTTCTCACCTGGCAGTCTAAAGGTGCAACTCAGTCAAGGTTGTTGACTGTGTTTTAGTCAAAAGTTTGGCTCCTTTCGGTATTTCCCATTGAAGATGGCTAAAGAACTTCAAACACAGTATCTAGGAATTTGACAAAGGGCAGCACTAGACAGATATGGTGCTTTTACACCTTTTTATCATAAGAAAGAATATTTTTGTTCATTGCGACAGCAGTGAATTTGCCTTTTTAGAAGTTGAAATTTATCACAAGCATATTTTAACTATCCTAAAGTTCACACACACACACACATATACACACACACAAATGCACACACACATACACACACACACATTTTCTCTCTCCATTCTTTTATTCCCTCCATTTGTTTTCTGTCCGCATTCCTTTCTGTAGAAAGGCATAGGCAGAAAACGTCAAAGACTCTTCCATTTTCCCCAAGCATCTAATACACCTTGTTATTGTTCCTTCATCTGTCTCCGTCTTTGTTTTTTTTTTTTTTTTTTGTACAGTTTTAGAACCATATCTGTGTATGTGTGTGTTTATGTGTGTATATATAAACACTCATACACACACTTAGCAGGATTGATATATAAAGGTAAAGCTACATTTGTTTCATATATATATATATATAATTTAATATATATATATATATATATATATGATATATATAATTTAATACACATAATGTAATATACTGATTTACAATAGATTATAAAACAACTCCCCCTGCACACACACACACACACATGCACATACACACAAACATGCACACACACACACACATACACACACACTCACTCACTCACTCACATACACACATTTTAATATTTTGATTTCTTTACAGCTAATCATACTTGTCTTCCATATTTCTTCAAGTGTGATGGTTATAAATGCTTATCTCAATCGTTTCTCTGCAATGGAAGACGAAATTGCCGAGATGGGAGTGATGAACGCAACTGCCCAGAGGCAAAATGTTCTCCATATCAATGGAAATGTCCAACATCAAATATTTGTATCCACAAAATGCGTCACTGTGATGGTGTAGCAAACTGTGAAGATGGAAGTGATGAAGTTGGATGTAGTAAGTAAAAATGTATAATTTTTTGTGAATATTTGTGTCTGAGCAAAGTGGTTGATTCAGTTGGTCTTTTGTTTGATTTCAGTTTCTCTCTTCTCTTTTCTGAAGAAAAGAGGCAATGCAGAGATCATAACTTTTGTATATATCTACTGAGAATACATCCAAGTCCTTTGTGCATCAGAGTAAATACACACAAATAAACAATCTCTTTCACCCTATAATGTTGGTTTCAAATTTTAGTGCAAGGCCAGCAGTTTCATGGGTTGATTGCATTGACCCCAGTTCTCAACTGGGACTTATTTTATTGACCCTTAAAGGATTAATGTAAAGTTGGCCTCGGTGTAAATCAAAACATAAATGTGAATGAAATGTCATTAAGCATCTTGCCCGGCATGCTAACGATTATGCCAGCATGCTGCCTTCTTTCAATCTATAATCATATTTATACCGGTCATTTAATGTTGGTTTCCCATGCTAGCACAAGCTGAATGGTTTGACAAGTGCTGGTAAGCCAGAGAGCTGCATTAGGCTCCACTTGTCTGTTCTACTATGGTTTCCACAGCTGGATGAGCTTCCTAACAAACAACCACCTTACAGAGTGCACTGGGTGCTTTTCAGGCATCACTAGCACATACACGTTTTACATGGCACCAGCAGGCATGCATTTTACATGGCACCAGCACAGACGATTTTTATGTGGCACCAGCACAAATACCTTTTTTATGTAGCACCATCACAGGTGCATTTTATGTGGCACCAGCACATTTGGCACCAGCACTGGTGCATTTTATGTGGCACCAGCACAGGTGCATTTTATGTGGAACCAACAGAGGTGCATGTTACGTGGCATTATCACAGGTGCATTCTATGGGGCATCTGCACAGGTGCATTTTATGTGGCACCAACACTGGTGCATTTTATGTGGAGCTAGCATTGGTGTATTTTATGTGGAACCAACACATTGCATTTTATGTGGCACCAACACAAGTGCATTTTATGTGACACCAGCACTGGTGCATTTTATGTGGCATCAACACAGGTGCATTTTATGAATCATCAACACAGGAGCATTTTATGTGGCACCATCACAGGTGCATTTTATGTGGCACCAGCACAGGTGCATTTTATGTGGAACCAACAGAGGTGCATGTTATGTGACATTAACACAGATGCATTTTATGGGGCATCCACACAGGTGCATTTTATGTGTCACCAGCACAGGAGCATTTTATGTGACATCAACACAGGTGCATTTTACGTGGCATCAACTCGGGTGCATTTTATGTGGCACCAGCACAGGTGCATTTTATGTGGCATCAACACTGGTGCATTTTATGTGACATCAGCATACATGCATTTTATGTGGCACCAGCACAGATGCATTCTATGTGACACAAGTACAGGTGCATTTTACATGGCATCAACACAGGTGTATTTTATGTGGCACCTGCACATTGCATTTTATGTGGCACCAACACAAGTGCATTTTATGTGACACCAGCACTGGTGCATTTTATGTGGCATCAACACAGGTGCATTTTATGTGGCATCAACACAGGTGCATTTTATGTGGCATCAACACAGGTGCATTTTATGTGGCACCAGCACAGGGGCATTTTATGTGACACCAGCACAGGTGCATTTTATGTGGCACCAACACAGGTGCATTTTATGTGACATCAACACAGGTGCATTTTATGTGGCATCAACACAGGTGCATTTTATGTGTCACCAGCACAGGAGCATTTTATGTGACATCAACACAGGTGCATTTTACGTGGCATCAACTCGGGTGCATTTTATGTGGCACCAGCACAGGTGCATTTTATGTGGCATCAACACTGGTGCATTTTATGTGACATCAGCATACATGCATTTTATGTGGCACCAGCACAGATGCATTCTATGTGACACAAGTACAGGTGCATTTTACATGGCATCAACACAGGTGTATTTTATGTGGCACCTGCACTGGTGCATCTTATGTGGCACCAAAACAGGTGCATGTTATGAATCATCAACCTGATTGCCAAGTGGCTTGCAAGGGAAAGACGTCTCTGCTGAGAGAGAGAATGGAACAAAGAGGAGTCACTCTTGTGTCTTATCTTGCATTACCTTGCAAATGTTTCCCTATAATTGGTAGTGTATTGTGACTGGACATCAAAACCATGTCCTTGACAGCAGCGATTAATACTAATATATCAGTTGTCAGGAATGCGTTTGATTTGCAAAAATTGGTCTATTTAATAGTGCTACACTCACTAGCATAGCTATAAAGGAGTGGGAATGGTGGTCCACCCCGTGTGGCACTTTTATGGGGTCTGTTGTAGGCTATAAGCCTGCATGGGCCGTACCACCTTAAGCAGAGTGATCATGGGTAGTTGATGCGTTGTATGTAGTGCTGATGAAACAGAAATAACTTCTGAAATATGCATATACACCCATCGCCTTTATTTTTCTGTCTGCTTCAATATACCAGAACACAAGCTATCAAATTACTTAGGAAGTGAGAGAGAGTGAGAAATGGTTTGGTAATTTCCAATTCTTTTCCCCCCGCCTCCTCTGTATGCATCTTATTAAAAATACGCAGTCTGTGGACCAATTCAAAAGACTAATAGCCAAAAAAATGCATTAGTGTCTAACAGTACTTTTATTTTGATATTACTCAGATGTAACAACTGCTGAAGGTTGTCGAGAAGGATATTTCCGGTGCTTAGGTGGATCGTGTCTTCCCAATAATTGGCGTTGTGATGGTCACAAGGATTGTGAATCTGGATCTGATGAAAATTCAACCTGTAGTAAGTGATGGAAACCTATATTTAAAAATTTTTATCTACAGATTTGTTTTTATAGGACAGTTTTATCCGTACTGTTTCTTTCATTATTTTACATCCACTCTCACTCACATCCATTAAAAAATATAAATATAGAGCCCGGAAACTAAGAGACAGACAGACCAGAAGCAGACCCGTAGTCAAGGGGGCATATCATTGATGAAACTGTGAATGATAACAAAAGGGCTTTGGCAAACCTAAGGGATTGATCAACTGAATGATTAATCAAACAATCAATTAGTTAATTGTTTAGCTGACAAACTAATTGACCAACAATAATAAAAGAAGTGAAATAGAATCAGTGTGCGTGTGTTTATTACTGGCATAATGACCCTCCCAAGATACCACAAAATTATAATTATTTTAATCAAATCCAAGTGAATGGTTACTTGTTTCAGTTACTGGAATGTGGCCAAGCTGGGGCACCACCTGAAAAGGTTTTAGTCAAGCAAAACAACCCCAGTACTTGCACTTTTTTAAGTCAGGTACTTATTTTATCAGTATCTTTTGTTGAACTGCTACGTTATGGCAACTGAAGCAGACCAACACCAGCTGTTATATGGTAGGTGGGACAGAGACACAAATACACACACACATGCACACATATAAATATATATACAGTTGTAGCCAAAAGTTTGGAACACAGGTTTGAAAATTAGAATATTTTCGAAGTGCCCAAATATATATGTTGTATATATTTGAACTGTATTGTGCTTGGGCATAACAATATTAATTTTCAAAACAAACTTTTGGCCACAGCTATATATATATATAAGAGGATAATTCTATAACTTCGTTAAACCGAGGAACAAAAATAAAAACAAAAATCAGACTGCAGCTGGAAGTGCTCAGGTGACACCGAGGCGAAAGGACAAATAAATTGAAAGGTTTAATCGTTCCTACTCTAGGCACAAAGCCTGAAATCTTTAGGGAGTGGGCCAGTCGATTAGATCGAACCCAGTACGCAACTGGTACTTAATTTATCGACCCCGAAAGGATAAATAATAATGAAATTATTGTATACAGTGCTCAGGTGCACCACAACTTGTCAAAAGTGTGTATAAAGCATATGCTGTAATGTAGAAATGTCTGGAAAGCGAACAGTGTATGAATCAGATACATGCTTGCGTGTGTATGGAGGGGAGAAAATCAGGTGTAGTGTTGGCGAATCTCAGGAAGCAGGGAAGTTTTGAAGGATGCAGGCTCCGACAACTAACAACTGGTGCTGGCAGTTTGTTCCATGCTTCAGCAACTCTTAGCGTGAAAAAATGTTTCCGAAAGTCATGGGAGCTGTGCTGTTTTCTAACTTTGTAAACATGTCCACAGGTGTTAGACAGGTGGAGTTTGAAAAGGTGCTCAGAGTTATTGTTTGCAAGATGGTTAATAAATTTATGGGTGTCTGCCAAGTCAGCTGCCAGACGTTGGAGTTTCAATGTACCCATGCCCAAGGAAGTAAGGATGAAAAGTAAAGTCAACCTCAGTGGAATTTGAACTCAGAACATAAAGACAGAAGAAATGAATTGAAAGGTATAATGAATAAACATTCCAATCAGTCAAAACAACTTTATATCATTCCCAAATTATCAAAATCGAATATGAATATATATTTATTTCTTTATTACCCACTGGGGGCTAAACATAGAGAGGACAAACAAAGACAAACAAAGAGATTAAGTTGATTACATCGACCCCAGTACGTAACTGGTACTTATTTAATTGACCCCGGAAGGACGAAAGACAAAGTCGACCTTGGCAGAATTTGAACTCAGAATGCAACAGCAAACGAAATACCACTAAGCATTTTGCCTGGCGTACTAATGATTCTGCCAGCTTGCTGCCCTGTAGATATATATTAAAGCAATAGGGCACCCAATGGCAAAACCTAACAGTATATAAAATATACACATACCCAAATAAAAGGTGATAATACAGTTCTATATTTATGAGTTGAGGAATTATGTACATTACTTACATTATTTACATTATCTACATTATTTACTGAAGGGGATAGAACCTAAAAGGGTAATACAAGTGAAGTCAAACGAAGAAACATATATGGAATAAATTAATGCATAAAAATTTAAGGCAATGGAACTAAGATAATATAAATATAAATATATAGTAGGTGTAGGCGTAGGAGTGGCTGTGTGGTAAGTAGCTTGCTTACAACCTACATGGTTCCAGATTCAGACCCACTGCGTGGCACCTTGGGCAAGTGTCTTTTACTATAGTTTCGGGCCAACCAAAGCCTTGTGAGTGGATTTGGTAGACGGACACTGAAAGAAGCCTGTTGTATATATGTATAATATATATGTATGTGTGTGTGTATATGTTTGTGTGTCTGTGTTTGTACCCACCAACATCACTTGACAACCGATGCTGGTGTGTTTACGTCCCCTTAACTTAGCGGTTCGGCAAAATAGACCGATAGAATAAGTACTATGCTTACAAAGAATAAGTCCTGGGGTCGATTTGCTTGACTAAAGGCGGTGCTCCAGCATGACCACTGTCAAATGACTGAAACAAGTAAAAGTTGAAAAGAGTATATAAAAATACAAGAGTATAAATCAAAAAATAAAGGGTAGGATAACCAGAAACATGGAGCCTTTGTAAGTTTTCTCCTGATGAAACAATGTTGTCATTGGATTTCCTTAATGGATTGTACATTAACGATGTGAAGCCGCATCCATTGAAATGACCGTAGAGATGATCTTGAATGGACTCTGTTCTGGTTACCATTTTATTTTTTATATTTATAGTATTTTATATCTATTTTATTTATATTATTTTATATTTATATTATTTTATATTTATATTATTTTATATTTATTTTATTTGTATGTATTTTATTTATATTATTTTATATTTATTTTATTTATATTATTTTATATTTATATTATCTTATATTTATTTTATTTATATTATTTTATATTTATATTATTTTATATTATTTTATATTTATTTTACTTATATTATTTTATATTTATATTATTTAAAATTTATATTATTTTATATTTATATTATTTAAAATTTATATTATTTTATATTTATTTTATTTATATTATTTTATATTTATGTTATTTTATATTATTTTATTTATATTATTTTATATCTATATTATTTTATATCTATTTTATTTATATTATTTTATGTTTATATTATTTTATATTTATATTATTTATATATATTTTATTTATATTATTTTATATTTATTTTATTTATATTATTTTATATTTATATTATTTTAGTTCCATTGCCATATATTTTTAGCCTCCTTTATTATGCATGAATCTATTCCTTATATTTTTCTTCATTCAACTTCAGTCGTTTACCTTTTAGGTTTTATCGCCTTTTATTCACGTATAGGTGTATATTTTATACTGTTGGGTTTTACCATTGGGTGCCCTATTGCCTATTCTGATCTTTATAGTGTCTCTGTCAACTCATGACTGCCCAAACCCCTAAAACAATAAGCAGAAACAAGGAGTACATTACCAGGCTGATGCTCATATGTCAGTGATGACTATCAATGTATGAATGAATGTATATATACATAGACACATACACACACACACACACACACACACGCACACACACGCACACGCACACACATGCTCTCTCTCACTTTCTCCTCTTTCATCACCCTCTTGTACTATCTTATATCTCTCCCCACCACCACACACTCAATAACACTATAAAAAGAGTGGAATTGTCTGCAAGAACTTAGTTCAATTTGAAAACACCAATAGAATGGACGAAAGCGCTAATATATGATATATGATATATGTTATATGATGTATAAAAACATGTAATATACAAATAAATATCTGTAAATATAAAACCATCCGAATTTCTGAGTATCTCATTTCTTCTAATATAAAATACCTGTACATCATCTCCAAACCTTCTAATACATATTTATCTATATGTATATTCTTTTCTTCATTTATTCTCTTATGCATTTCAGCCCAAAGGCTGTGGCCATGCTGGGGCACCACCAGTGTCATCTCCTTTTTTAATTGCCAATCTTCTGTGTTTGGTTGTCGGTGAAGGAGGGAATTTTATATTGCTACCCTCTTCTGAGGTTCTTGCCATTATGTACATTCATTTGGGACCTTCATCAGTAGGAGGTCGAGTTATTTGTTAAAAACATCTATCCCTAATCTTTATAGATCTCTCAGATGTTTTGGCAAGATATTTAATAGCTGTGGTCCCTCGAATCCCAAGTTAATGCAGTACATGGTTCTCCTCTACACAGGATGGATGTATTTCCAAATCATAATCATCCTTTGATCTCCACTTTTTCCATGCTTGTATGGATTGGACGGAATTTGTTGAGGTAGAATTTCTAAGGTTACATGCTCTTCCTGACATCAACCCTTACTTGTTTTCAAGTAAAGTAATATTTCCCTAAGGCCTGACTTAATTCTTTAGGGAGGACACTGCTTGTATGACAGTGACACTCACTTACAGCTGCCAAGGTAAGAGATATTAATACATATGCATATATACATATATACGCATACATATATAAATTTATATATATATATACACATGTATACATATATACACATGCATATACAGACATGCATACACATACACACATGCTTACATAGACGTATGTACATACATACATACATACATTTGCCAGAACTGACCTCACCTGTGCTGGCACCACATAAAAAAACCCTCACTCCACTCTATAGGGTGATTGGTGTTAGGTAGGGCTTCTAGCTGTAAAAACCATATATATATATATATATATATATATTATATATATATATATATATATATATATATATATATATATATATAATACACACATGACAGAAGTAAATAGACATCCATTGTTTTAAGCTTTTTTTAATTTGGAAAGGTTTATATTTTTAATTAAGGGACATTTTTATGTTTCAGGTTCTATATGTGACTGTTAATCATGCTACATACAAAAGAAGCCTTGGAACTATCCAAGTTTCAAAGGGGCCATATTGTGGGTCGATCTGAAGGTGGACTTCATCAGTGTGAAATTGCAGAAAACCTTGGGATCCCACTTTTTACAGTTAACAGAGTGATTGTGTAGTTGAGTAGAAGTAGTCCATATCACCTTTCCCATGTTGACCAGCGCCCTCTGATATGACCTTTTGCTTTGTTAAGTGAAGTGTGAAGGGTAATCTTCATTGCAAGGCCTCTGACATAGCAGAACAAGTTGATATCAGTTCCAGAACAGCTGTCAGTTATCTCCACGAATTTGGCCACCATAGCATAACAGTATGAGGGAAGCCACTTCTTCAACCAGACAATATCAAGTGGAGAAAGGTTGGGCCAGTGAGATGATGGGGTATCTGCTAGCATTCTGGGATGCTATCATATTCTCCGATGAGTCCATATTTGCCGTATTTTCTGACAGATGTCAAGTGTGGGTCTGGAGACTGTGATCAAGAATTTGACCTGTAGAGATTGCTGCCAACAATGAAACAAGGCAGATATTCTGTGATGGTCTGGGGAGCAATTTGGAGCAATGGTCGATCAGAGCTGGTGGAATGTGTTAGGAACATAAATTCAGATAAATATGTGTCCATATTGCAGAAAGGACTCCTTCCAATCTTCTCCAGTGGAGAAATGATTAAAGAAAACTCTTTAGTTATGGAAGATGAGGCTCCTTGTAACATGGCTAAAAAGACCCAAGATTAGTTGGGAAAGAATAACATTAAAAGCCTTCCATGGCCAAGCCAGTCACCAGATATGGACACTATTGAACACCTCTGGGACATAATGGATAGGGCACTTTGAAAAAAGAACAAGAAAGCCAGATCTTTTGAAATTACTACATGAAACTTGGCGAGAAATTCCCCAAGAGAATATTTGTTATCTGATCAATAGCATGCTTCATAGGATCCTTGCATTGAAAAATGCAAAAGGCATGTCTATTAGATATTACATATTCACATTATAAGAGGTAATAAATAGTTTGAACATACAATTTCAGATTTCAATAAATTTTAATGGTTATAAGGGTGTCTATTTGCTTCTGTCATGTCTCCGTGTGTGCCTTTATATGTATATATGTGAGTATATACATACATACATACATACATACATACATACATACATACATACATACATACATACATACATACATACAAATATATATATATATTTATATACACATACAGAGTCTGGTTAGAAATATATATGTACATTTTATAAAAAGAAAAGCCTGTAGAAATATTTTAATACTAAATTTATCCTGTCATCGTGGCATTAATACAAGTTACTTGTAGCATCTACAATTATATGGGGTACTCAAAGTGCTGACCATTAGCTTCCAGACACTTATTAGCATGGTGAACTGCTACAGGGGCAACTTTAGCATAAGTGTCCAGTGGGATTACTGCAGATGCCTTTTCTGCATCATTTCCTTCCTGGGGGACCCTCAAAATCAAAATCAAAATCGATGACGGGCATCCGTGCTTGCAGGGTGCAAAGAGCACCATACGAGTGTGATCATTGACAGAGCGGCTAACTGGCTTCAGTGCCAGTAGCACTTAAAAGGCACCATTCGAGCATGATCATTACCAGCGTCACCTTACTGACACTCGAGCCCCATGCTAGTAGGATATTAAGAGCACCATCCGAGCGTGATTGATGCCAGAGTGGCTATCTGGCCTCTGTACCGGTGGCATGTAAAAGACACCAATCGAGTGTGATCGTTACCAGCATCGCCTTACTGGCACCTGTGCTGGTGGCATGTGTAAAAGATTCGAGTGAGGTCATTGCCAGTACCGCCTGACTGGCCCTGCCTGACTGGCACTGTGCCAGTGGCACATAAAAAGCACCCACTACACTCTTGGAATGGTTGGTGTTAGGAAGGGCATCCAGCTGTAGAAACTCTGCCAGATCAGGATTGGAGCCTGGTGCAGCCATCTGGTTTGCCAGCCCTCAGTCATTCGTCCAACTCAAGCTAGCATGGAAAGCAGACGTTAAAGGATGATGATGATGATGATGGACCCTCAGTGTAGCCAATTTTCTGAGATACATGATATCCTTCTTGGTACCCAATAGGTAAAATTCTGCAGGTGTTAAATCAGAAGAATATACAGCAAACTCAACTGCAACCTCCTTGCAAATTCTTATCTCGGTCAGCTCGAATGTCTTGGCAGTAGTGTGGCAGTGCACCATCTAGTTGCAAGGAAAGTCCATCATTTCAATAAAATGCATGTATGGCATGTAGAATCGACGTGCGTAACATGTCTAGGTATGCTTGACCAGTAACAGTGTCTTCACAGAAAAATGGTCTGATTAAACCTGTTGATGTCACACCACACCAGGTGTTGACCACTGGCAAATTGGTTGCTTTGTCCACATGCATGCATATTAAGCACAATTATTCCGGTTCACTGCTCCATTTAGTTTCAATTACACTTCATCATACCACGTGCATGTGTGTGTTTGTGTGAGTGTGTGTGTGTCTGTGACTGTGTGTTTGTGTATGTGTTTGTCTGTGTGTATCTTTACATGTGCGAATGTGCGTGCGTATGTCTGTGTCTATCTGTGTGTATGTGAATGTGTGTTTGTGTATGTGTGTGTGAATGTGTGTGTGTGAGTGTATATGTGTTAGACTATTTATATCTGTGCATGTGAATGTGTGTATGTGTGTTAATATGTATGTCTGTGTGTGAAATTTTAATTAAATGTTTATTAATTGAGTAAATTGAGTTGTTTTGTTTTGTTTTTTTCTTCTTTTCATTTCTAGTCACAAAACCATGTCCAGCTCACCGGTTCCGATGCAATACTGGTTTATGTATTCCTAAAAGTTGGGTCTGTGATCACATGAATGACTGCAGAGATAATTCCGATGAAGGCACCGCACAAAATTGTCGTAAGATCTCTTAATCCTTCACTTCATTTGTTTTGCTTTTTATTTTATCTTTGTTACTTTTTTGCTTTGTTTTCTCTTTTTATAAATCTAACAATGATGTTATGATTAAGTGAGTGCTAGCATATTGGTTCCCCATTTTAGCCCAAGACCAGCAATCTCAAGGGAGGTAAGTCAATTACATCAATGCCAGTACTTAACTGGTACTTAACTGACAGAATGAAAGGTCCAGTCACTCTCAGCAGAATTTGAACTCAGAACATGATGGAAAGATGGATGAAATGACTCTCAGCATTTTGCCCATCCTGTTAACGAGTCTGCCAGTTCCTTGCATTCGTTAGAATTAGCAGACTGATTCTAACATGTAACATGTATGCCCTGACATACCTTCACCATCCTCTCCCTTGCTCTCTGGAATAACCACGTCTCTCTCCCTACAGCAACATACCTGTTCCTATCCCTCTATCGTACTTTAATCTCTCATCTTCTGGTATAAAGCCACTTCCCTCAATACCACTCACTCACTCAGATAAGCAGTTTTGTCTTGCGAGCATTTGGTGACCTTACTAGTGCTGGTGTCATGTAAAAATCACCCAGTAACCCTCTGAGGTGGATGGCATTAGGAATGGCATCCAGCCTTAGAAACCATGCCAATACAGACATGGGGGTTCTGCACAGTCCTCTGGCTTGCCAGTTCTTGTGAATCCAGTTAACCCAGACCAGCATAGAATGATAATGGTGATGGTATTGATTGCAATGAATATTAAAGACTACCTGGAAAGAACTGCGTTTGAGTTCACAGGATTCAAATGTGCCCTTGTTCACTTCCTCACTAGTTGATGTGCTAACAATGAGAGGGATCAGCTGGAATACTTTAGCATTTCTTAAAGAACTTCTCATGACTATCTCAGTTTTTTCCCAGTGAGAGAAGGCAGGATTTGAATTCAGAGCATGCAAGGCTGAAATAAATACAGTGAGGCATCACCTTTGAGGGTCTAACACCCAGCTGATCCCTAGCCCTTGCATGACAGTTTATTTATCAGGATCAAACAGATGAAAGGTGAAGTTGATCTAAGCTGCATTTGAACTCAGACACAGTGACAACTAAAATTAATACTACAGCATATTGTATTCTTTGCTCTAAGAGACTCTAAGATATTCCAGGCATAGAGAGCTTCCCTATTGGGGTGTACATGGAAGGCATTCACTCACCTAAATCTCTCTTCTATGCTCAACTTAGCTCTGGTCTCAGGTACCAAGGCCACCCACTTCTCCAAAGACCTGCTCAAAAGCCTGCAAGATATACCCAAAGACACAGGAATGAGAGGCACTGAGCAGAGCCCAGTGGAGGAGTTCTTGTTACTGAACCATCTGCAGCTTTGAGGCAACCCGGATCCACATCTTGAAGGGGAAAAGAGCCCAGGATAAAGCAGGGTCCAACTTCGAAATGATGGAGGTCAGTACTGTAATGTCCCCAATTGGATCTGCAGTTCCTAGATAAGTCAGAATCCCCACACAAGACAATACAGTGAAACATCAAACTAAGAACACTGCATCCTACTGCACCTTCATTCAAGACATTTGCTTGGAGGATTTTGGTCCCAAATGTTTTAGAACTGGAAAAATATATATTCTCATTAGCACACCACAAATTATCCAAAAATACAATTAAAAATCTTACCAACATCATCGTTATCATCATCATAATCCTGCTCCTCCTCCTCCTCACCATCATGTAATGCCCATTTTCCATGCTGGCAGGGGTCAAATGGCATGACAGGATCTGACAAAAGCTGCAGAGCTGTGTCAAGCTTCTATGTCAACTTTGGCACAGTTTCTACAGCTGGATGCCCTTCCTCTGTTTGTTGAATTAAGTCTCTCTTTAATACTTGATAAGTAATTTAATATCGCATGTCGCTGTTGTTGTTGTTGTTGAAAATGGCATGTTTATTATTTTTGTTTATTCTATTTTAGCCAGTCCAAAATTCAGATGTTCCTATAGAGAGTGGCAGTGTCCTGGCGGACACCAAATTTGTATAAGTCTATCAAAGATCTGTGATGGTAAAACTGATTGTCCAGGAGGCACTGATGAAAGTGCTACCTGTAGTAAGTCTTCTGTTTGAATACCTACCTCTATATACATAAATATTTCATCTGTACACATATATGCGCTCACATTCACATACATATACATACTTACAAAAACACACAAACACATATCTATTTATATATACCTTAGGATGCACAAACGGATGGAAAAGAAATCAATATCTGTTGAAGAGTATAAAGAAACAGATACTTCTTGATCAAGTTATATGTGGTACCTAAAAGCTAATGATAACATATAAAATCAAATGGAAAATTTCTTATATTACTTACTGTAGTAATAAAAATATTAAACCAACATATTTTTGGATCTATTCAGCATTTGCAGATATTTTTCATATATGTATATTTTATATAATTTAACATTTATTCTGTATTATTATCAATTTTCAATATGTTCGTTGCCTAATTTCCTTACTCCATCCTTGTTTTATATAACTTTGTTGTGATCATCCCTCATATGTTTTGCAGCTTCCATGTTTTAAATTTATTGTATGTATGTAGGAGCTCTTGTAGCTCATAAAAGTCAAATTATTACTATCACCATTATTTTTTCACATGCCATCAAAGTGACACTGGAGTAAAATATACAAAACCCAGTATACCCATCTTGACTACCCGTCTGATAAGGGTACACCGGGTACATGCATCACAACCATATGTGCATGACAAGGTGATCTCATATCAAGATAAACAGCACATGACCTTGCAGGTGGGGTCCAGTTAGAAT
This sequence comes from Octopus sinensis, assembly GCF_006345805.1. NCBI lineage: Eukaryota > Metazoa > Mollusca > Cephalopoda > Octopoda > Octopodidae > Octopus > Octopus sinensis. The sequence goes on along the minus strand of NC_043004.1, from coordinate 75,246,763 downwards.
TTTCTTCAGGTTGAGTGGCCCATCCTGCTCAAAAGGTCCCCGAATAAGGGTTGTTTAAGGATGTTCAACGAAATACCCATATTTCCAGAGGTGAATTATTCAAACCCCAAAGAATCCCTCTCAACACATAGCTATGATGCTCCCCCACTACTTCTGCTCGTGATCAGAGATGCACATATCGTCAGCCACTAAGGGACATGGTCAACTGGTTAAGGTCAAGCAACTGACAAGCAAATCTATGGTATTGAGCAGAATATTTGCTGTAGCCCATCTTTTATACCAAGACAAAACAGTGTACATGATAACACTTCCAATCAGTTAAGATCAGAAGCTATGAGAGCCACTGTCTGGTACTGCATCAGGGCATTTGTTATTATTATTATTATTATAATTATTATTATTATTATTATTATTATTATTTTGTGATTGATATGCATTTTATTTCATCTTCTGTCCAAGTCTCAACTGGAGACCTAAGACATCTGTATAGTTTTTATTATTATTACTATTATTGTTGTTGTTGTTGTCCTTGTTCATATATTTATCTTTTCTATTCTGAAAGATTCAAACAGCTGTGCAATTAACAAAGGCGGTTGTGCCTTCAGATGTTTGCAAACGCCATTTGGGGCCCAGTGCTTATGTCCAGTAGGTCAAGATTTCAATAGTAATGAAACTTGTGTAGGTAAGACATCATTTTTTTACTCTCTATGTTTATTGGTAAAGTGATCCTATCCTATGTATGTATATATATATATATATATATATATATATATATATATATATATATGTATATATATACATTATATATACATATATATACATATATATACAGGTATACATATATATATATATATATATATATATATATGTATTATATATATATACATATATATATATGTATATATATACATATATATACATATATATATATATATGATTTTGATTGATTGATTCTAGTTTCAGCTTATGAGCTGTGGCCATGCTGGGGCACCGCCATTGGTGTTGCTACTTGGTTTCACTTCATGGAGGCTTTCTAGCAGCTGCTATTTGGTGCATGAGAGAGTTCGATGCAGCTGCCCTCATCTGCCCCTCCTGCCGTGAAGTTGGTTCATCTGGGACACCTGACAGGAAGAGATCCAGCTTCATTTTAAAGACATCTGTATCCACCCCATGCAGGTCTCTCAGGTTCTTCGGGAGGATATTGAAGAGCTGTGGCCTCGGAAGCCCAGGCTATCACAGTATCTTGTCCTACATCTTGATGGCAGGTTTGGAGTCCTAGGCACTACGCAGTGGCGCCCAGTTCTGGCATTTGCGTAACTCTCGATGCCAAAGTTCAGGACACTTCCCTCCAGGATCTTCCAGATGTATATTATGGCATATCTTTCCCGCCTACGCTCCAGGGAATATAATTTTAATCTCTGAGTCTTTCCCAGTAGCTTACATTCTGCATAGAGGCTATCTTCTTTGTGTAGCTTCGTTGGATCGCCTCAAGTTCTGTGATCAACTTGACACTGGATGGTGACCATAGCTGAGAGCAATAGTCAAAGTGGCTTAGGACAAGTGTCTTCTAGAGGACCATCATGGTTTCTTGTTCTCTTGTTCTAAAGGTTCTAAGAATCCATCCAGCCAGCCGTCTACATTTCATTGTCAGTTTAGCAACATGTACATGAAAGGTCGCGTCATCACTCATGTAAATACCCAGGTCACGCACTGATTGTGCCTCTGGGATTGCAATCCCTCCGGGTCCAGTGTATTCATTGGGTATTGCATTCAGTTTTGCATGCTGATAGTATAAAGCTTGAAACTTTCCAGCATTGAACTGCATGCTATTCTTTTCAGCCCACCTGTATATTTCGTCCAGCTCACATTGCAGGTGTTTAGTGTCCTCAGGGTTCTGTATTGCCTGTGAAACTTTTGTATCATCTGCATAACTTGTGATCGTGGCTCTCTGCGTGGCTGAGGGCATGTCTGAGAGGGCCATTATGAACAGTAGTGGTCCCAGAACAGTGCCCTGCGGAACACCGCTCACTATTTGTGTGTTAATGGAGGTGGCCCCATTGGCTACTACCACCTGACTTCTATCCTTCAGAAAGTCATGAAGCCATTCTCCCAGTTTTCCAACTATGCCAAGATCACGCAGTTTGTGACATATCATTCCATGATCGACTTTATCAAAGGCCTTTGCAAAGTCGAGATATATCACTTCCACATTTGAGTGGTTGAGCAGCCGTTTCAGCACCCAGTCATAGTGTTGTAGGAGCTGAGTTAAACAGCTTCTCCCTGGTCGGAAACCATGTTGGGTGTCGGGCAGCAAGTCATTCTCTTCAAGGAAGGTGATCAGCTTCCTTCTGACTATTCGTTCCATGACCTTGCTGATGTGTGAGGTCAGAGAGATAGGTCTATAGTTCTTGGCTTCCGCTCTGCTACCTCCTTTATGAATGGGGCATATTTTACCTTCCTTCAGTTTTCCTGGAAGTTTGCCAGCTGCAAGGAAGCTCTGAAAGAGGAACTGCAGTGGTCTTGCTAGGACTCTCTTACATGCTTTTAGGAGTCTGTTTTCATTTCATCTATAGCCTTGGTTACATCGTCTTCCTTTATATCGATGTAATCTATCGCCGCCGCCTCTGATTTTATATCTGCAGTGGTAAAAAAGTCAGTTGGATTGGTGATTTGGAGATGCCCAAGGGGTGGAGTGAAAACACTCTTGAATTGCTCATTCAGTATTTCACTTACCCTCATTGGTTTTCCTGTAAGTGTGCCATCCTTTTCGAGGAGTGGCCCTATTCTACAGTGCACTGTAGCTGTTTCTTTGGCATACCTGTAGAAAGCTCTGGGGTTAGATTTTATGTTTTCTATAGCCCAGGCTTCTTTGTCTGCTCTTTCTTTTTCATGGGAGAGTTGCAGACATTTTTCGATTTCCAACAGTTTTATTTTTAGGCGGGACTTTTCACTGCTTTCAATCTGTTTGTTTAGGCGATTTGAAAATTTCGTACGCCGTCTCATTAAAATTTTCCTCTCTCTGGGGATTTTGTTCTTGTGTACAGTGGCCTTTCTCTCTGGGACACATTTGTAGCATATGGCTTGCATTACAGACATGAATTGTTGAAGTTTCACGTCGATGTCTGGCGAGGAGAGACATTCAGGCCAGTTTTGTTTGAGGATCTCTTTCTCAATTTGTTCCAGTTTGCCTTATGGTAGTTCAAGCTGGAAAGATTTTGAGGGTTTCTTGTAGGCTGCATGTCCGTGCTCTCTTTTGGCCCATACATGGTCAGCTCTATCATGTTGTGATCCGAGAGTAGTGTCGGTGTCACTTTCACATTATGGATGAGATCCATGTCATTTGTGAAGCAGAGATCCAGTGTGTTACCTGCCCTGGTTGGTTGGAGTATTACCTGCTCCATGTACAGGGTGTTGATGAGGTTCAGGAGGGACCTCGCCTGTCCTCGTTCACATCTTGTCATTCCTGGGAGAGAAAGGCCCTCGGGCCATCTGACATTGGGCAGATTGAAGTCTCCCATAAGAAGCACACCTATGTGTTGTTCTAATGTGGTTAGAATTTCTTCTATTTTTATAAGGCAGTCTTCAAACTTGCCCACATGGCTTGGGGCATCTGGAGGGCGATATGTAGCAACACACAACTACATCAGTTGCCTAATATGTACAATTAGTGTGTCACACACCGAGTTTGAGTATGACAAGAGGACCTGGGGTGTGAGGTCCTCACGGATGTACATAGCACACCTCCATGACTCCTTTCTTTCCTGTCGGTCCGTAGTACAGCATACTGTGGTATGTGTAACTCCGCATCTGCTATGTCCGGTTTCAGGTGCGTTTCTGTAAGTGCTATGCATAAGGCTTGATTGCATTAATTTAATAATACCATTAATTTAACACCGAGTGGCTTAGCACAAAAAACTAGGGAGAAAATACAAATTTATACATAAATTATTAGAGAGTTACCACTATGTGGATAGCTCTAGTGCGAAAAATAGCTCCGATAGTATAGCCACAGAAATGATGTTTCCAACTAGAAATAACATTACATTTAACGGAAGGAAAGTGAAACATAACGAATAAATAGATTGACCCTGAACAATTGTTTCATTACTAATGTAATATGTAATTTTACTTACATAAACATCTATAAATCATCAGCAGAGGTTTGTCTTAAATACAATCTATTAGACCAAAAATAGCTATTTTTAGCACTAGAGCTATCCACATAGTGGTAACTCTCTAATAATTTATGTATATATATATATATATATATATATATATATATATATACACCTGAGGAAGCACACCATCTCATGCCAGCATGGAAAATGGACGTTAAACAATGTTGATGATGATGATGATATATGTCTCTGTGTGTGTGTATACATGTAATGTATGTGGAACATATATATACATATATCATCATCATCATCATCATCGTTTAGCGTCTGTTTTCCATGCTAGCATGGGTTGGACCCATATATATATATATATATATGTTCAGAAATCTCCTATCTCTGCTGGTGACAAAGGGCCTCTCGCTCAGAGTGAAAGGTAGATTGTACGATGCATGTGTGTGAACTGCCATGCTACATGACAGTGAAACATGGGCCATGACTGCTGAAGACATCCATGGTTCAAAAGAAATGATGCTGGTATGATCTGCTGGATGTGTAATGTCAGTATGCACATACAACAGTGTAAGCGCCCTGAGAGAAATGTTGGACATACAAAGCATCAGATGTAGTGTGCAAGAGACACGACTGCACTGGTTATGGTCATGTGCTACATATGGACAAGGGGAGCTGTGTGAAGAAGTGTCACTCCCTAACAGTGAAAGGAAACTGTGATACAGGGAGACCCACGAAGACATGGGATGATGTGACATTGGACCTCCCAGGGGTCACATTGGACCTCACGAGACCTCTGGAGATATGCTGGGATTGAGAAGACCCAACAAAGAAAGTGAGACCACAGCTGTAGGCTATGCCAATGTTGCATAACCAGCCTATTTAGAAGGTACCTTTGAATCGGCGGGTGACTTTCTGTGCTTGAGGAGACCTATTGAGTCAAGTAAATCAAATCGAAAATCAAATCAAATCACAATCAAATGGAAATTGTAGTTGTGGCCATTACCAGTGCTGGTGGCATGCAATAAGCACCATTCATGTGTGGGTCGCTACCAGATCTGCACCATATGAACGTGGCCGGTGGCAGTGCTGCCTGACTTGCTCCCATGATGGTGGCATGTAAAAAGCACCCTCTACACTCTCAGAGTGGTTGGTATTAGAAAGGGGTAAATTAAAACTCTCATGCTTTTTCTCTTTCCAGATTTAAATGAATGTGAACCCCCTGGAGTTTGCAGTCAACACTGCCTGAACCTGGAGGGTTCATATAAATGTTCATGTGATACTGGTTACCAATCAGAACGGAACTTATGCCTTGCAATTGAAAGTGAGAGCTTTATTTATAACATTTATCTAATTTTATTGGTTTGGGGAAAGAGGGAAATCAACTGTCCTAACCCCAGTACATGACTGGTACTTATTTTATTGACCCTGATAGGATGAAAGACCTAATCAGCCTTGTCAGAATTCGAACTCAGAATGTAAAGATGGACAGAGTATCACTAAGCATTCTGCCCAGAATGTTAATAATTCTGCCAGTTCGCCACCTTAATATGATATAATATTAATATAACATAACATTATATTCTATAATATATGATATAAAATAGCATAATGGATGAATAACTGGCAACCATCTTAGATTAACAGGTATTTAAAAATCAATTACATTATCAATTACTTAAGATCAATAACATGATTTTATTTTGTATTGATTAGCTTTTGTATTGATTTGACATGAAAGTATTTTACTCATATTCTTTCGTTTCAATTCTATTCCTTGCCATTTTCCACAGATACAACATTAGCTTCTTTGATAGTGATTGGTTTGAAGAGTTTCACCAATGTCAGCCTTAATCTTCAACCTTACGAAGAGATCAATATCGCTGATGCCAAAAGAATAATTGCTTCCAGCATAGACATACCTAACCAAACCATCTATTTTTCTGATGCTAGGAATAAAGTTATTTCCAGAATCAAAACCAATGGCTCTGATCAAACAGTTGTAAGTTTTTATTTTGATTTAATTTTTAGTTAAAGACCTTTTTTCTCAGTATCAATCGATAGCAAATTAACCCGTTATGGCCATTCTTTATGGCTTCAGCATGATGTCCATCTAGTGGAGGCTGTTTGAGTTTAGAAGGAACCAGGCTGCTCTTTCCTTCTACACACCTCATGAAAGAACCTTACGTACCGAGAGAGCATGACTGATTTTGAACATGTTTCCTTGTTATTAGATTTCTTCAGTGAGACACAACCTTCTCCATACAGCTGGCCATCACTCATGAATTAAGTGAAATCCTTGTAAGTGAAATCACAGCCAGGGTCAGTGTCAGTGACACTTAAAAGGCACTCGTGTTGGTGACACATATAAGGCACCCACTACACTCTGTGGAGTGGTTGGCATTAGGAAGGGCACCCAGCCATAGAAACTAAACCAGAGTAAATGAGGATGATGATGATGATGATAATGATATGTTTTACATGTCAACTGTGTGTGTCTGTGTGTGATGGTGATGATGATGATAATGATGATAATGATGATGATGATACATTTTACATGTCAACTGTGTATGTGTGTGTGTGATGACGATGATGATTATGATTATGATGGTGATGATGTTGATGGATTCTCCTGTTGGATACAAAATATGAAGGTTCAGCCAAACAACTTTTACAAATGATTTGCTTATAGTGATCAGCTCACTCTTCATCAAATCGATGTTGCCCGAGCAAGTGCACAGTGTTCCATGCATCAGGTATCAAAGGGATTGTAGAGCAACATGAGATGAAGCTGTGTCTGGGGAGAGTCATTTTCTTTTGGTGCCTTATAATTTAACATACTCACCGGTAAAATATCCATTTATTCTTAATTTTTATTTTCCTAAAATTTTCGTTGCATTTTGCAAAATTTTCAATAGCCTTGACTCTTTACCGGTGAGTGTGCTAAATTGTAAGTCACAAATAGAAAATGACTCTCCCCAGACACAACAGAATATGCTTCAACACACAGAACTCACATAAAGAATCTTGCAAACCAAATCCCAAAACGAAATGAGATGAACTGTTCTGCTCAAATACAATGCACTGTCCAGTCTAGGAATTGAAATCATGATTTAGGAATCATGAGTGCAACACCCTAACCACTAACCTATGCACACTCATATACATATACAAATACATATACATACATACATACACATACTCACACATGTATATACATATATATAGATAGATAGATAAATATATATATATATGGATATAAATATATATATCTTCATCATCATCATCATCATCATCATTTAACGTCCGCTTTCCATGCTAGCATGGGTTGGACGGTTTGACTGAGGTCTGGCGAACCAGACTCCAATCTGATCTGGCAGAGTTTCTACAGCTGGATGCCCTTCCTAATGCCAATCACCCCGAGAGTGTAGTGGGCGCTTTTACATGCCACTGGCACGAGGGCCAGTTTGGTGGTACTGGCAACGGCCACGCCTAAATGGTGCTTTTTACATGCCACCTGCACAGGAGCCAGTCCAGCAGCACTGGTGACGACCTCGCTCGAATATTTCACATGCCACCAGCACAAGTGTTGGTAAGGCGACGCGGTAATGATCACAATTGAATGGTGTGCTTAACGTGCCATCAGCATGGAGGCCAGCTGGTTGCTCTGGCAATGATCTCACTCGTATGGTACTCTTAGCGATCCACTAGCAATGGGTGCCAGTCACCGAATTTGATTTCGACTTCACTTGCGTCAACTTGTCTTCGCAAACAGATTTTAGTGTCCAATGAAGAAAAGGCACGCACAAGTGGACTGGTTACACCCCTAGCACAGGCCACAAGGTTATGGTCACACTTGCGCTTGTCGAGTCTTCTGCAGCACAGCATATTTCCAGAGGTCTCGGTCACTAGTCATTGCCTCAATGAGGCCTAATGTTTGAAGGTCATGCTTCACCACCTCATCCCAGGTCTTCCTGGGTCTACCTCTTCCACAGGTTCCCTCAACTGCTAGGGTGTGGCACTTTTGCACACAGCTATTGACATCCATTCTCGCCACATGACCATACCAGCGCAATCGTCCCTCTTGCATACCACATTTGATGCTTCTTAGGTCCAACCTTTTTCTCAGGGCACTAACACTATGTCGAGTATGCACACTGACATTACACATCCATCGGAGCATGCTGCTTCATTCCTTGCAAGCTTACACATACCCTCAGCAGTCACGGCCCATGTTTCACTGCCATTTAACATGGCTGTTCGTACACATACATCGTACAGTCTGCCTTTTACTCTGAGCGAGAGGCCCTTTGTCACCAGCAGAGGTAAGAGGTCTCTGAACTTAGCCCAGGCTGTTCTTATTCTAGCAGCTACACTTTCAGTGCACCCTCCCCGCTACTGACTTGGTCACCTAGGTAACAAAAGCTATCAACTACTATATATATATACACAAACATATATGTGTATATATATAAATATATATATATATATACACACACACACATACATATATTTATATATATACTCATATATGTTTGTGTATATATATATATATATTATATATATATATATATATATATATATAGAAATAAAATTAACATCTAATGTAGGATAAAATTTTTTGAAAATATTATCTCAATGGCCAGCATATTAAAAATACCTTTAAAGGTTAAATTTATAAACAATTTATAAGGTATGTTTTAATATGCTGGCCATTGATAGAATTTTTTTGAAAATTTTTATCCTACATTAGATGTTAATTTAATAGTATTCACTTCCGGACTCTCTCAGTTTACAAGAGTTTTTAGTTCGAATCGCACGTGTTTCGAGATGGGCTAGAGAAATTCTTTTTGGATATATTTGAGGTACTTAATTATGCTTATGACTTAGTGTTAGCTTCTTCCATGGGTATAAGTAAGTATTTCACTTATTTCTTTGCTGCATTTATCACTGACGAAGAGAAGATTCTTATGAACTAACTCTGAAGTCGGGTCCGATATGGTAATAACGGAATTTTTTAGAAATTTCTGTCGGCTTTCTTCGAAACGCATGCTTGTAGTGATAAATTACATGGTTATTGACGTTGTGTCTATTTTTCGGCATATTTTGGCATTAGAAATTTTTTCTGATGCCCTTACTTATAAATTGTATATATATATATACCCTTTTACTCTTTTACTTGTTTCAGTCATTTGACTGCGGCCATGCTGGAGCACCGCCTTTTAGTCGAGCAAATCAACCCCGAGACTTATTCTTTGTAAGCCCAGTACTTATTCTATCGGTCTTTTTTTGCCGAACCGCTAAGTGACGGGGACGTAAACACACCAGCATCGGTTGTCAAGCAATGCTAGGGGGACATACACAGACACACAAACACACACATACACATATATATATATAGATATATACGACAGGCTTCTTTCAGTTTCCGTCTACCAAATCCACTCACAAGGCATTGGTTGGCCCGGGGCTATAGCAGAAGACACTTGCCCAAGGTGCCAAGCAGTGGGACTGAACCCAGAACAATGTGGTTGGTTAGCAAGCTACTTACCACACAGCCACTCCTAGGGAGCAAAAAATTCTAGAAAAATTCTCCGCTACCAGTGGTCAAGTGAGAAAGAAAAAATTGTCAATAAACTATGCAAACTACATTCAAACATATAAAGGATGGCCATAATAGGACATCCGACTCACTAGAAAGAGCAGTTAAAATCCAAACCACTAATAGTTGTAATTCTGAAATGGAAAGAGAAATAAAAACGGAGAGGGTAAACGTTTTTATTTCTCTTTCCATTTCAGAATTACAACTATTAGTGGTTTGGAGTTTAACTGCTCTTTCTGGTGAGTCGGATGTCCTATTATGGCCATCCCTTATATGTTTGAATATATATATATATATATATATATATATGTATATATATATATATATATATATATTATATATATATATATATATATATATACACTTAGCGGTTCGGCAAAAGAGACCGATAGAATAAGTACTGGGCTTACAAAGAATAAGTCCCGGGGTCGATTTGCTCGACTAAAGGCGGTGCTCCAGCATGGCCACAGTCAAATGACTGGAACAAGTAAAAGAGTAAAAGAGATATACATATATATTATATATATATATATTATATATATATATTTATATATAATAAAATATTAGGGAATAAATCCAAACTTACAGGGAAAAATCAGATTTAGGATTGAATCCAATTTTATAGTAAAATATTATATTATATTAAATTAGAGATAAAACCACTATTAGGCAAATCATACAATGAAAAACTTAAGCCAATACATAAGATTAATTAATTTATATTATTTTAAATATATATCAAAATTATTAAAAAAAGATAATTATCTTTTTTTTAATAATTTTGATATATATTTAAAATACATTGTATGATTTGCCTAATAGTGGTTTTATCTCTAATTTAATATAATATATTTATATATATATCATCATCATCATCATCATCATTTAGCGTCCGCTTTCCATGCTAGCATGGGTTGGACGGGTCAACTGGGGGTCTGTGAAGCTGGAAGGCTTCGTCAGGCCCAGTCAGATCTGGCAGTGTTTCTACGGCTGGATGCCCTTCCTAACGCCAACCACTCAGCGAGTGTAGTGGGTGTTTTTTACGTGCTATATATATATATATTATATATATATATATATATATATATATATATATATATATTATATATATATATATATATATGTATATATATATATATTATATATATATATATATATATATATATATATATATATATATATATATATATATTTTGATAACTGTGATAAGATTCAGCTCGTGTAAACCCAGGCCATGTCTATCTTAATAGGACCACCTGGTGAAATCTTTTATTCATATACGGGGCACTATGGCCCATTCTATAGTTCAGTTATTGGGATTTCAATGGATAGATTTGTTGCTATTCCATTTCAGATAATGCAAAAAGAACATAAATAGTATTTATGTTGGAAAACTCGTGGTATTTTTATGCACATCAAGAAATAATACTTAAGGATAAAACCAGTACAATAGCAGGGTATAAAATATACTACCTTAAGTTGGCCTTACTTGAGTTAAAATTATAATTAGAAAGGAACTACGCATGTTTCTGTATTGGAAGATCATCATATATGTAATCATCAGGTGTATAATTCTACCAACACATCTTCAGGTTCACTTTTCAAAATATTGTTCAGCTATTTTAAATCATCATAAAAATTACGTGTTAATTTAAAAATTAAAGATTAAAGATATACTTTACAAAATTAAGAATTAAAATTATAAATTATAAGTATTTATTAGCATACATATATCAAACTTAGAATGTCAAATATAAAATTGTAAATCAGAATGAAGAGGTCTGTGGTTTTATGTAAAAAAAAAAGATACATATCCACTTGTGATAGGGCCAAGATGTTATTCAAAATGGCGATTAGAGGAAGTTAATATAGCAGGGCACTATGGGAATTTATAGGTGAATATTTCTAAGGTGGGTAATTCCACTATGCATATTTTAAATTAAATTATCTGCTTCTATTATTATATTCTATCCAACTATGTTGAGGGATATACAAAATTTGTTATAATGTAATATTTCATAATATTTAGTAAATTTATTTATTTTATTATTTATATAATCTGTTCACTATTCAACTACTGTAGAAATCAAAAGTGTGTGGAGATTGAAATGTGGGCAGTATTTCATTTTATTGAAAATACAATTACTTTGTGTCTACATTTGAGCAGTAACATTTGACTGCCATTTTGCTGTGGTGACTCGCTTTATTGTTTAGTATACATTACTACTCCATCTCTTCTTGGGATCTTTTAACCAACTATTTTGCTTATACTTATATTATTTTTTTTATATAAAGATTGTCCAAGCAGGCATGATATATGTGACAGGTCTAGCTGTTGACTGGATTGGCCGCAATTTATACTGGATCGATAGTTGGAAGAGGACAATCGAAGTGTCAGATCTTGAAGGTGACCATAGAATGATTTTGTTAAAACTAAATCTCTCTCGCCCAATGGCCATCGAAATTGATCCACGTGAAGAGTAAGCTGCAATTTTTTTATGTTCATTTGTGACATTTGTAAAAACAAATCTCAATGTTCCTCTTTGATGTACTGTTTAAATAGTTTTGTCTCAATTAATGAAGTAAATGCCACATTTTATGGCCTGCAATCGAATTTTTCAAACCCAAATTTATATAAAACATAGGACCAAAGATTCCATGTGATATGCTACATGTTTTGAGAATTAAATAATGATGTTTTAATGTTTATACTAAATGTTTATGCTACATGTTTACACCGGATATTTGCCCATTACTACAGTGCATACTTACACTACAGGTTTGCGCTGTATATATACACTACAAGTCTACACTGCATATTTACACTACATACTTACACTAATTGTTTACACTGCATGTTTATGCAACATGTTTACACTCCATGTTTACACTGCATACTTACACTACATGCTTACACTACATGCTTACACTACATGCTTACACTACATTTTTACACTACATATTTGTTCTACATGTTTTACATTGGATGCTTACGCTGCATGTTTTCACTACATGTTTACACTGCATGTTTGAACTTCATGTTTACTCTATGTCTACACGATAGTTTTGCACATATTTACACTGCATGCTTACACAGTATGTTTACACTACATGTTTAAACATGTTTGCACTGCTTGTTTACACCACATGCTATTATTGACTTGTATGTCAGAAAATACTGTGGTTCACTTAACAAAAAGAATTTTCCAAGGCAATGGTGTATTTGCGACTACATTTAAACGATGAACAGTTTGCAATTTATGAACTCGGTTTTTAATTTTTTAAAAATGCACATGCTTGCTTTGTAGCCATGAGATTTCAGGGTCAGTCTCATTGTGTGATGCCTTAAGCAAGTTATTTTTCACTATAGCCCTGAGTTGATCTTTGCATGCAATTTTGGTAGGCAGAAACTGTGTGAAAGAGCACATCATACATACATGAATGCTTGTATGTATGTATGAATGTATGTATGTGTTTTTGTGTTTGTCAATGCCACTTCTCAACAACTGGTGTTGGTTTGGTTATGTCTTGTAACTTAGCAGCTAAGCATGATAGACTAATGGAATAAGTACCAAACCTTAAGAGAACAATGAATAACTTCCCCAGCTGCAGTTCAATGACTGAAACAAGTAAGCGATAAAAGATAAAGATACATTGATCAGCAATGGATACCAAACAAATGATCGATATTTTGTTTCATCTTTCTAGATTTATGGTATCCATAACCAAGTCCCTTATTTCTCAACAAGTGAGTCTACATAGCTATAGATTGGTACTAGAAATGGTATTATCTGGCAGTGGTACGACCAGAATTCATCATTATTTTGCTGACCTATTCCTCTCACAAAAAAAAAAAACTCCTACTATGATATATCTTAGGTGAAACTTGATGATACAATAGTTTCAATAGGAGTTGAATATATCTTTTGTTTTTTGTTTAAGCAAGATCTCTCTGCAACTCATAAACTGCTTAAAAATTGTGTGTCTGTGTCTGTGCATGTATGTGTGTATGTATATGTATGACACATGACACGTGACATGCAATTCCCAAAGGGGCTATTTTACAACAAACTGGTAAGCGCACACAAGGTGGACAGAAAAGGAACCTCACTGAAGGGCTTTGTGATCAACCCAAACACCTGGGGCATGCAAACACAACACTGCCCAGCCTGGCAAAACTGCACCAACAGAGGTTCCTCCTGATAGCAATGGAACAGGGGCTCATAGAAAACACCAGCTATATGAGTCCAGAGCCAACGTTTAGCCTTCAGTCCCAGCAGACGACCAGTGCCCAAGCTGCAGCAGAACCTTCCCAACATACATTGGACTGACTGGCTGCAGCTCGACACTCTGCTCCCTGGCTTCTGCTCCCATGATATGTCCTTTGCTCATCATTGACAAGGACTGATGAACTGATAATGATTATTTTTATTATTTATTTATTTATGTATATATTTGTTTATTTATTTAACTAATAATAACATGTGCGTACGTGAGGGAAATGTTACCTTGCTTGGAATCAGATGAAGGTTAGTGACAGGAAAGGCATTCAGCTGTAGAAAATCTACCCCATTGAACTCTGACTGACTTATACAAGCATGGAAAATTAGACATTAAAATGATGATGATGGTGTTGATAAGGTGATTTGATCCTCTTAGTTCTCCTCTGCAATGAATAATATAAAATGTGAATTATCTGCATAAATAAAAGTAACTTACAGTTTACTTGTTTATCTCTGTAATTATATTCTTACATTACTGATTTCTGTATGTTTAACTTTAATCAAAATGTGTTATATTCAATTATTCTATTTTCACAAATATAACAGCTTCCGGTATTTGTTCTGGTCAGAACGTCAAGCAAGCCCTAGCATTCACCGTATGGATCTTGATGGAGAAAATGAAATTGTTATTGCAAACAAAAAACTGTTCTGGCCATCTTGTCTCACAATAGATTATCCAAACAAAAGACTTTATTTCATTGAAGGCCGGATGGATTACATTGGATTCTGTGGATATGATGGGAGTGGATGGACACAGCTTTTTGCTAACGACCACGTAAGTTGTATTTTCCTTAACATAAATCCAGTACCTTTTACTTGTTTCAGTCATTAGATGCAGGCCATTCTGAGGCACTGCCTTGAAAAACTTTCAATCAAATGAATTTCCCACAGTACTTATTTTCTTTTAAGCCTGGTACTCAGTCTATGGACCAGTTTTGCTGAACTGCTAAGCTATGGAGATATAAACATGTATGTATATATATATATATATATATGTATATAAATATATATAATTATAAATATATAGGCGCAGGAGTGACTGTGTGGTAAGTAGCTTGCTTACCAACCATATGGTTCCGGGTTCAGTCCCACTGCGTGGCACCTTGGGCAAGTGTCTTCTGCTATACCCTCGGGCTGACCAATGCCTTGTGAGTGGATTTGGTAGATAAAAACTCAAAGAAGCCTGTCGTAAATATATATATATATATATATATATATATATGTGTGTGTGTGTGTATGTGTATATGTGTGCATATGTTTGTGTGTTTGTCCCCCTAGCATTGCTTGACAACCGATGCTGGTGTGTTTACGTCCCCGTCACTTAGCGGTTCGGCAAAAGTTACCGATAGAATAAGTACTGGGCTTAAAAAGAATAAGTCCCAGGGGCGATTTGCTCAACAAAAGGTGGTGCTCCAGCATGGCCGCAGTCAAATGACTGAAACAAGTAAAATAGTAAATAGTAAAATATATATATATAGAAACATACATAAATATAAATATTGATAAAAATGGTAAGACAGCAAAAGAAAGAAAGAGACCTCGATATTATGTAAATAGAGGAATTTATCTGTAAAAGTAATATGTGACAATTATTTGGTAGCCAAGATAAAACTCCGAGTTTTGGATGCCGAGGAGGAAATCCACGCCATCATCTCTTCAGTTATCCAGCCATCGGAAAAACACTATGAAAAATGACCATTATACAAAGGGAAATTACTGTGTTATTGACCGCTATTAAGACAAAAGAGCTATTTGAATGACCGCTAAGTAAAAAGTTCATAGTATTCGCGTAAGTGCGCTTGTTCATACCTACACATGTACACCCACGCACGTACGCATACATTCATCCACCCTCACTAGAATACAAACCCACACACATGTGCACTGTAAAAGTTCATACATACATCTACATATGCACAAGCACAAGAAAAAACAGGGTTAAGGGTAACAATACAGAAAAAGGCATAAGGGAGTATACAAAGAATAAACCACGTTTATATACATACATACCCTTATGCACGCACACACACACACATATACGCACATACCCGCACACGTCTATATACGCACACACACGCACACACAAAAAGGATTATCCCAATGTCTAAAAAAAAGGACGTTATCCATTTATTGAATAATCTCGGACTTAGTATAACTATAGATACCAACCTGACGGTTGTCAATTTCCTAGATGTATCTTTAGATCTAAATTATAACATTTATAAGCTTTATAGGAAGCCCAACGATAGACTTAGTTTTATTAATGTAGGTTAATGCCATCCCTTCCATAGTGTTTAAAAATTTAGTTAAAAACATTAGCAAGAGAATTTCTAGCCTCTTCTCCGATAGGGACATTTTTAATAGTGTTGCTCCAGTATATAATAAGGCTCTAAAAGATAGTGGTTTTAGCGAGGAAATAACCTATACACCTGCCACTAGCCCAACAATTAAGAAGAGGAGACATAGGAATAGGAAAACCATCTGGTTCACTCCTCCCTACTCACCCAAGGTGACCTTTAATATAGGCAAGTATTTCTTAGCACTGATAGATAGATATTTGCCAGTCAACCATACTTACAGGAAGCTCTTACAGGAAGGAAGATTCTTACCACACAGTCATGCCTGTACCCTTGTATGAATATATTGAATAATGTATGCATTATGTTACATTGTGTGTGAGTGCACGTGCACGTGTGTGTGTGTGTGTCTGTGTGTGTATGACTTTGTGTTTGTTCTCTACCAACATGAAACTGAAGATCTGCTCCCAAGAGACAGAGGTTCCTGACAGACTGGGGTAAAATGTATCTTGATCGCCACTGCTTGAAGAAGAGCTGGAATTGTTTAAACAACAATAACCACCACTCCCATCATTTCCATTTGACGCAACATAATCTTAGTGTAGAATATGCTTCACTGAGGGGATCAAACAACACCGAAACATGTCTGTTGTGTTCACCTGTTGATTGTAAAGACAAGATCCAATCCTCTCTATATTGACTCAATTTTCCAAAAGTTTCTCTTGACAGATATTTATTAGAGCCATCTTCATCTTTTATTTTTGTTTCTGTCAGTAGACTGTGTCCATGCTGGGGCACTATCTTGAGGAACTTTAGTTGAATAAATCAGTATTTATTTTTATTTTGTGTAAGCCTCATACTTGTTCTATTGGTCTTTTTTATATATATATATATATATTGTATTTGGCTGCTATTTCTAAATTTTTGGTATGTGCTGAAGCAACTTTTTACTAAACACTTATAAAATATATATATAAAAAAAAAACTTTTTGTATACGTTTTTACCGATAATGGTTTTTTCCATATCGAAACTACCTGGTAAAATTTATTAATCATTAAATGGATAATTCTTTACCCTATATCTGTATGTATGTATATGTAAATATTGAACAATGAGAATGAGTGCTCAACATCACATTGGTGGATAAAATTTCTTTATTTGTGTAATGAGGCTACCATTGGTTTCATGTTAAAAAATCTTAACATGGAATCAATGATTGTCTTAATACACACACACACACACACACATACACATACACACACATATATATATATATATACGTGTGTGTGTGTGTGTGAAGGTGTAGGTGCATGTTTGTGTCTGTAATTCTTTTCCAAATGCTTGACAAACTGGTGTTGGTTTGTTTATGTTCCTGTAATTTTGAAGTTCAGCAAATGTGAAGTTATAGGATAAGCACCAAACTTAAAAATTAAGTCCTTGGTTCGATTTGTCTGATTAAACCCTTCAAGGCTTTAGATGGTGGCCCCTTCATGGCCACAGTCCATACAGAATAATTAAAAAATCATTTTCCAATACAGAAATGCAAGATAAAATTCTTTTTTTCTTTTCTTTTTCCTCACCTTTCATTCAGTATATTACTTATCCCTATGGCCTCACCATTTTTGAAGATACGATTTACTGGACAGACCCTCACTCTAATAAATTAATGGGATGTCACAAGTTTAATTGCAAGGCCAAGAATTTAGTGCAGACTTCCTTGACAAGACCTTTGAATGTGATTAGTTATCACCCAGTTCGCCAGCCGACAGGTGAGTTGCTTGCCTCTTTAATCTTGTATTTTTCATTGGTCAGTGACTGATAAAAAAAAATAGCTACCTTGCAGGTTAAATCAGTAACACAGGTTCAGTTCTTGACCAACTTTTTTATCTATATCTATAAAACAAAGTTTGTGTGTGTGTGTGTGTGTGTGGTGTGCATATGTTCCTTATGGATTCGAAAACTGAGTTGCCGATTTTGATATATGAGGTAGCAAAAGGTTCATAATCTATCAGCTACCAATCAAAGTATGCTTTTTCTACAACTTTTTTTTTACTACAAAAAACCCCCTCAAAAACCAGGTCAGATCGCACAATTTTGAGGTCATTTTCAGGCAATATTCAGATTTGCTTCTAATCTATGTTGCCAATTTTAATGTTTTTGGTGTTAAAAAATGCAGCAATGTACACGGATTGCTATTAGTGCATTTGGGATGCACAAAATCCTATTTGTCCACAGAAAATGGCCAGAAACCATGATTTTTGCCATAATTATTGACATATTCTCTGTACCACCACTGCCACATTTTATTCCCCAAAATTTCTTCCGGATTTTTATGTTTTCGAAATAGGAGAATACGATTTTTCCAAAAAAGCCACATTTCCAAAATTTTACTTTCCCCACTCCTCACCCTAATTTCTTAATTCTTAACATTTTTTCAAATTTTTTTAATCAACATAGAAAAATACAGAGAGGATCTTTTTGGTTTTCGTCACTATTTACAATTTTGTTCCAATTGTTTTCAAATTTGGTTTATGGATTAAGTTTTGTATACTAATTATGAAAATGAAATACCTTTTCCTTATAAATCTATTACTGAAAAATTATTAACCTTTAAATTTTTCAAAATTTGGGTATTTTAGTCATCACTATGGTAAAGAAGTCTGTTTCTATAGTAACCAAAGCAAAGAAGCACCACGAGTTGCATAGCTGATTGCAAAGAAATCTGTTTCCATAGTAACCAAAGATGCAGCGCATGCGCACGAGGAGTATAATCACCACTTGTTCGTGAATTTATGTGGAGAAGGAGATACGAGAAAGATAATTTATTCTATAAAATCCTAGAGTGTTTTGCAAACGTTCGTTCTTGAATTTCTTTAACTTACAAATGTCTGTTTTGAACAATGTTTTGATTGTTATTTCTAGCAACTCCGTTAGCTTGTTCGTAGCTTTTAAATATTGAATTTGCTCACAAATGTTTTAATATTAACTTTGCTCGTGTATATTATAATGTTTTGACTGTTTTTTCTAGCAACTCCTGTTGGTTTTTTTGTTTGTAGTTATTAAATATTTAATTTGCTCATGTAACTAGTTTAATGTTTTGACATGCCGATGCCTGCATATGATGATGAAGAGGCAGCGAACTCGCTGTTTTCTAATTGGCTGAAAATTCTGAAAATTATCAAACTTTGTGCACATGCAACATTTTTGAAAATTTTTCCTGGAATGAATTTGGATTTAGCATAAAAAATTATATGTATATGATACATTAAAATTCTTTTTAAAGATAATTGTAAACAGTGGCGATAACCACAGATTCTACAGAGAATCTGGAACATTCATTATCTAAATTAAATTTTTTTTTGTCTGATATTTCATGCATATGTAGAATTCTACTGAAATAACAGACATCAAAAATATCAGACCATCACCAAAAACTGACATGGTAGAAACAACAGCTAAACGAGATTTCTGCAAAAACTTCCCCACTTTTAAAAAAGCTAAATGTGAAGCATTCAGAGTTTTTAGCATTTTAAATGTGGGGATATCGGGGAAGAGGATTTGAGCTGTAGCATAATGATCCATTTCTCGGCTGTATTGTAACTTGTGATGAAAAGTGGATCCTGTACAATAATAAAAATGTTCTTCACAGTGGTTGGACCAAAATGAAGCACCAAAAACCTTAAACCCAAGCTCTTCAAAAAGAAGGTTATGGTGACTGTTTGGTGGTGTACTGCTGGATTCATCCACTATAATTTCTTACCCCACCCCACAAAGCCATTGCTGCAGAAACATGCTGACATGAAATTGCCAAAATGAACAAAAAACTGCCACTCCTCCATCCCAGATTGGTCAACAGAAGAGGGTCAATCATTTTTTATAACAATGCTTGACCATACGTTTCACTAATGATGCTCCAGAAGTTGAGGAGACCCGGCTATGAAGTTCTTCCCTACCCAGATACCCAGCTTATTCCCCAGACCTTTCTCCTACTGACTACCACTTTTCAATGGTTTCCTGCAAGAGGAGTCCAAAAATCAAACCGATGCTAAAAGTGCATTCAAAGAGTTCATCAGCTCCAGAATTCTAGATTTTTATGTTACCAGAATAAACAAACTTGTAAGTCAATGGCAAAAATGTGTTGATTGTAATGATACTTACTTTGATGAATAAAATTTCTGCATTGTTGAAATATATTGTGATGAATTTCATGTTTCAAAACGTGGCTTACTTTTTACTCTACTTGATACATTACCCGATTTGTAGCCATGAAACTGAGTTGCCAATTTTGTTGTATGAAATTGCTCAAAAGATTGAGTAATCTCTCGGCTACCAGTGTAGAGTAACATTTTTGCACAGTAACCCTATTTTATTACAAAAATTAACACCAAAACTAGCCTGGGTCACACACTTTTGAGGTCATTTTGGGGGCAATGTTAGACTGTCTTTATAATCTAAGCTGCCATGGTACATGTCTTTTAGTGTCAAAAATTTCAGCATTGTTCTTCAGGAAATGACCGAAAAATATGTTTATAAAGAAAAGTTGTTTGCTTGAAACTCCTTGTGTGCCAGTTCTGCCCATAAGAAAGGAACAAATAATATGATGCGACTGTAGGTCATAACACACAGGCAACGCTGGGGTGCATTGCAAGTTTAACATAAAATGTCAGAAGCCTTTGTGCTTTTTCCTTCACAAAAATGTTTTCACAGCCACATCATTGCCTTGCATGGACAGAACTTGAAACCAGTTCAATTTGAGCATCATCATGAAGGTCATTGTCGTTCTCATCCTCATCGTCGTCATCATCATCATTGCCATCATCCTCCTCCTCCTCATCATCATCCTCATTTAATGTCCATTTCCCATGGGCTACACAGTTTGATAAAGACAGATGAACCACAGAGCTGAATCAGGCCTTGATGTCAGCTTTAACATAGTTTCTACAGCTGGATGCCTTCCCAAATGCCAACCACTTTACTGGGTTCTTTCTTTCTTCTGACGCTGGCTAATGGGGTTGTGAGGTGGCCAAGTAACATGCACAACAAAGTAAAGAAAGGAAAAGGACAAAGGGAAAAGGAAACTGGGCTTGAGGTGGACGTAGTGAAATGAGGAAAGTGGGTGCAGGTGTGGTTGATGGTAAATATCAGTACAGAATGGGGGATGAGAGGATTAGAAGTGTCTTATGCACGAGGAGGTAACAAGTAGCTGCACAGAAGGTGTGGAGGACAGCAGTATCATGCATTTGCGGATAGATCAGAAAATGGGGAGATGATGTACAGGGTGTGAGAGTGGAGGGTGTGGAGAGGATGATGAACTGAGCCAAAGATAGGGGGAAGAGGTACAGGAGTGTAAAAATTTTTGCCAACATAACATGACAATCCTGGTTTAAGATGAATGTTACTGTAACTTAGCCCCAGGAGACATCGTCTCCAGCTGGCTATATGACACGATCTGTGTCCTTATATTTTTGAACAAGGGTACAGAGGTGCTGGTGCCACATAAAAGGCACCCAGTACTCTCTGTAAAGTGGTTGACATCAGGAAGGGCATCCAGCCATAGCAACCACACTAAAACAAACAATGGAACCTGGTACAGCTCTTGTCAAACTCTCCAACCCATACTAGCTTGGAAGACGGATATTAAATGATGATGATGATGAGTCTTAAAGAAAATCCAGCAGCACAGTGTTTGAGTCATTCTTGTATGATGCTTGACTACAGTTTTGTGTTAGTTCCTTTCCATCTGTGCCAAAGTTTTCTCTGAATTTGAAGTTCTTCATAGTATCTGCAATCAGATTTCCTCTGGAGACTTTTCATTTTTCTCTTTGGTTCACAAGATTTTTGCTGTGAACTTGTGTGTTGAAACAGATTTTGTTGTATCTTGGGAGGGTCATTATGTCAACAGTAAACACATGCACTGGTTCTGTTTCACTTTACTCTATTCTATCTATTTTATTCTATTTTTCAGTTGGTTATCCATTTGACCAATTAACTAATTGGCTGCCTAATTAATCATTCAGTTACAAGTGTTAACAAAAGACTTTGACAAATCAAGCCAATCAATTGATTGACCAAACAATTAATCAAATAATCAATCAGTTAATTGGCTAAATTATTAACCAATTGCAAATAAAAATAAAGAAATGAAATAGAACCAGTGCATGTGTTATTATTGGCATAATGACCCTACTATGACACAGCAAAAGTGTATTTATTCTATTTACTAATGCCATTTACCTACTTAATAAACATGCATGTTTACATACATTTTGGTATCTTAGGAATAAGGATGATTTGTTTTTTTGTTTATGAGAGTTATTGCTAATATTTCCAGGCTTTTTAATATTTTTTTTTATTCACAGGTATTAATTCTTGTAGCAGTAAACCCTGCAGCCATCTTTGCTTACTGTCCAAAGCA